>NC_081849.1:41783840-42083840 GCF_963259705.1 Myotis daubentonii
TTTCGTTGCTACTTCATAACTGTAATGTTGTTGCTGTTATGAATCGTCATGTAAATATCTGATATGCAGGATGGTCTTAGGCGACCCCTGTGAAAGGGTCATTCGACCGCCAAAGGGGTCGCGACCCACAGGTTGGGAACCTCTGGGCTAGGTAGTGGTTCTCAACCTTGGCTGCACATTAGAATCACCTGGGAAGCTTTTTAAAATCCTGATTTCTGGGCCTCATCCTCCGGAAATTCTGTTTCTTTGTTATGGGTTGGGGCCACAACATTAGTAACAAAGAAACAGAATTCCAGAGGATGAGGCCCAGAAATCAGGATTTTAAAAAGATTCCCAGGTGATTCTAATGTGCAGCCACGGTTGAGAACCACTGGGCTAGAGGCTGACTGCTTTTCCTGGAATGCCTCTGTGAGTGATTCAAATGGCCCCAGCGGGGACTGGGATGCTCTCACCTGCAGTTCCCCTCCCTAGCTTGCAGTGATGGAGGTAGCACTACTTCAACCCTTACTCCCCTGAGGACAGATGCCTAAAGGTTGGCAATTATTCTGATTAATAAAATTTCTTCATAAACCCTCCTCCTCTCCACTCTGTTTCCAAGGGTTAACAGTTTCAAAAGATGACCGGTGCGCAAAAATTTCCTTCCAAAATCTGCATGTGGTGATTTGGCATCTCAGTTTAAATTGTGTATTTTTCGTTATTGGTGTCTAATGGATGTTTCAATTACCGAATGCATTATTTAATTTACTCCTCAACATAACCCTATGAGGGATAAATCTAATTGCCTTTGTACACTTGTGGAACTGAGTTTAATAAATTGTTGTAAGTTACAGAACACATAAATGACTAAATCAGAAATCAATTGTGGAACTGAGTTTAATAAATTACTGTAAGTTACAGAACACATGAATGACTAAATCGGAAATCTTTGGATCTGTGGCCCTAAGCCCTGAACTATACAGCCTCTCATGAGTTTCCTTTTTATGATCTGACTGCTATCTACTCTTTAAGCCACTTTCCCATTTTCAGTGCATTCCAGCATCATTGACCTTCTAAGACTCTTCATTTACCCTTTTTCACCTTCTGCCTTCACACAAACTGCTTTCTCTACCAGAACTAGCCCTCTTTATTTCTTCCTTTGATGCTGATTACCTGCTGAACTCTTATTCTCAAGATAGCTGATTTCTTGATCTTACCAGGTGTAAATACTTCCTTCAACAATGCCTGCAAATAACACTATTGTAGAAATGTTTTGCTATTCTTTTATAATTTGTTTGCATTTCTGACTCTCCTGCTAAAACTCTGAGCTTAAGGCAGATAGAGACTAAATTGTGTTCCTCAAGTCCTAGAAGAAATGTTTGTTGAATGAAAAAAATAATAGACTCTGTGTAGGCTTACTAATGGCGAAATGATATGCTTGCTACACATTCTGGATAGAAGGGTAAATCCTTGGAAATGATCTAGTTCAACTAACTGACTTAAGAGTCAGGACAATTTAGGGCCACAGAGAAAAATGTACTTGAAGGCACCTACTATTGCATGTTTAATTTGGAAGTCTCTCTTCCTCCATATCTTGGGTATTTTTGCATTTCTTGTTTGTACAAAGCTTTCAGTGAGGTCCTATGGCACGAGGCCAGCTTATAGAACCCTCACCCTCATCTTTCTAAGACCTAGCAGATGTGACCAGGCTGTGCCAGGACCACCTGGGAGTCATTCCTAAGTGGCAAGACTTGTCTCACTGATGCAAAGGTTATAACTACAATCCACAGCAGGTGCTCAGTTTACTGCATTGAAGGTCACTACAAAGGCACTTTGCTGGGTTCTTAGATGCAATGAAACTCACGTCACAGTAACAATCTTAACTTTTCTCCCTCTCTTTGTTTTTTACCAACTATTTAAGTCAATGGTTTTCTGTTGCCTGTAATTTTTATTGTATGAGTCCTTTTCAGAGATAAGGTATAAATTATGAATGGGTGAATGAATGGCCAAAATCATATTATCAGTTCAGAAGAATAATTTAAAAGTAAAAATTAGTGAGAGAGGCAGAGAGATTTCTTACCTTCATATTCAGTAAAGATTGGTATTAGATTAAACACAATCTGGTTCCAAGGTTTTCCTAATCATGATTTATAAGTATTGGATTTTTATCAAGAGTAGTTATTGTCATTTTTAAAAACTGTCTCTCTGCAGTAACATGCTCTTATTTTTGAAGAAAACTAGGTCAGCCTTAGTGTTAAATTTTGCTTATTTTTCAAGTTTTGTTTGTGATAATATCAATATGTTACAAAAGCATACGCCTTTTTCCTTTTTTATTTCATTTATTGAAAAGTAAATAAAGTGGTCAAAATTAAGGAATTTTTATCAATAAATTTTTGAGAATTTAGAGAAGTGATTTTTTAAATGGAAATATGCTGACCTGAAAATCATACCACATGTGTTTTAAAGCAATGCCCATGTTTTATGTATTGATGTTTTTGAATAATAACTTTCTATCCATCTCTAGGAAAGGGAAAGTATGGTTATGTATATGAATGATGTAATATTACTTCCTGCCTTTGGGAGACCTTCTCTCTTGTTAGTACCATTTGACTATAACCTTGTAATCTTTCAAGAATGTTTTTGGTCATGGGCCTTCACCTACCAGTGATTTCATCCAGATCCAGTTTCCATAGTCTTTACTGGTTTAAACAGAAGGAGAGAGCAGACCATCTGAACAAAATAAAATGTCACCATTAAATTGGTTTTTGTAGCTTACGGTACAGTGTAATGATATTTTTCCAGCAGCTGCTTTCAGTTGGATTTAAAGTTTAGAAAAAGCTTTGCATTTGATACAAAATAATAAAGTGCAGGTTGCGTTACTTCCTTCTTTTGTGTCCCAAAACATAAGGAAAGCTTTTGTGTTTTTACATGGTAACTGTTGATCATTAAATTTTTTTTGTTAACCTAAATAGTTGCCCACATGTGCTAAATGGGGTATATGTGAAAGTGCTTTTGCAAAAAGTAAAAGCCTTATTCTAAGACATATGACTGTAACTTGGTCAATTTGTATGACTTCTCACATTCAGTTGATTTCTTCTATAAAATGGTTTAATTGCTTATTGTAAAATAAGATGTCTCAGTGATAAATCTGTTGTTGTTTCTAAGAGGTAAGGATTTCTTTCATGTAATCACAGTAATTAATTTTATTTCCCAACCATGCTGATATTTGCTGTATTGGTGAAGAATATATAGGCTTCGGAAGAATACAAGCTTAAAAATATTCTGAAATAATGATTATCTGTGCTATTACTTTGAAAAACTATTCAATAAAATAAGTAAAATGAAACAAAAACATTAAGTATTTGAACAAAACTCAAAGTAGAAAAGCTTTCATTACTTCTTACATTAGCACAGTGAATAAATTTTCACCAATTAATAAATTTACTGCTAGATATCTAAGGAAGAATAGGAAGAGGAGCAAAACTTCATTGGAAGATTCCTTAGGTGTTTGGGATTCCCTATCATTATAGTTCATAAAGAGTTCACAAATCCTCCATTGTTTCTATTATCAGAAATTCGAAGGTCAAAATTAAATAATGAGAAGTGCTTTTCTTGTAAAAAAAAGTGTCCTTCACAAACCTTGCTTTTATTTTTCTTTAATTAGGCCAAATTTATGTTCCTAATCAAAATTTGAAACTATGCTTGTAAGACAAAGCATTTGAGAAGACAAATGATCGTGTGGATGGTAGAAGACAGTAACTTGTGAAATATTGTTTAAAACATTTTTAATAAAGAACACTCTGGCCCCATCTGTGTGGCTAGTGGTTGAGCGATGACCCATGCACCAAGAGGTCACTGGTTTGATTCAGGTCAGGGCACATGCAGGTTGTGGGCTTGATCCCCAGTAGGGGGTATGCAGAAGGCAGCCTATTGATGTTTCTCTCTTATCGATGTTCCTAGCTCTTTCTCCTTTCCTCTCTCTCTAAAAACCAATAAAACTATGTTAAAAAAAAAAAGAATTCTCTGGAAGGTGAAAAGATGGAAGAATACAGACTGGACCCTGGTGTATGGTTCTTACCTTGCTCTGACCCAGTGAATCAACTTAAGGACAATCAATGCATGATGAATTTAAGAATAAGACTGTCAGTTGATGCTAGAACCCTGAGGCTTATCTATATATATAAAAGCCTAAGACTCTTATGACCAGAATGACTAGAACAACTGGAATAACCAGAATGACCGGTTGGCCAGTTGCTATGACACGCACTGACCACCAGGGGGAAGATGCTTAATGCAGGAGCTGCCCCCTGGTGGTCAGTGTGCTCCAACAGCAGGAGTGCCTCTCAGCCAGAAGATGGGCTCATGGCTAGCGAGTGCAGCTGTGGGGCCAGGATGAGTGGTGGTGCCTGGCCCCTGCTCGGGCTCCTCCCCTGCCACCTGCCACCTGCCACTTTGGCACTGCTACATCCCTTGGGGGATGTTGGACTGCTGGTTTCGGCCTGGCCTGGCCTGCAGGGATCGGGCTGAAACCAGCAGTCCGACATCCCCAGAGGAATCCCAGATTGCGAGAGGGCGCAGGCTAGGCTGAGGGACCCCACGCATGCACAAATCTGTGCAGTGGGCCCCTAGTATAGAGATAATAGCTCATACTTACTTACTTACTTATGGTATGTAGCAAAGATTATACACACAAATCCCAGAACTCCTTCTCCAATTAACTTCTAATTTTTTAAACACGTCTTACTTAGCAGTATTCCTTAGCATCAGCTCTAGGAAAAACTTTGCAGGAATAAATGTAGGCCTGTCCCAACCTTGTCCCCATTAACCCATTTGGCTGCCTCAGTGAGATTTGCACACTTTCTCCTTCAAGATTGTACTTGACATCTTTTTTTCATAATTAGATTTTACATATACTAGTAGAAGTATTTGGGTCAGAGGGAAAATAGATTATGATTCTCTACTGGCTAACAAATAGAAGAGATAGAAACACTGAATAGACAGAGAAAGGGGGAGAAAAGAAGAAATGGCCTTAAGTTTAACAGGCCTTCAACAAACAAGTGAAAGACTAAAACGGGGAATTATGATATTTTAATCTTGTATGCCAATAAAAACTGTGACGTTGTAGCCAGCAGTACACAAAAGCAAAACAGTTTACTTAAACCAGACAGACATTGGCATTAAATCATTGCCCCTACCTTTTGAATGTTTCTTTTCTGTCCTGAGTCATAAAGTATTAATGCTTATGAGTGGCCTAGCAAAAGAACTGATTTTAAACTGTGGGCAGTTTTTCCCCCAGCAGTATTTCTGTTTAGCAGTCAGAATGACTGCTTGACACAGTATCATTTTTAAAAGACTAACATTTTTCTGACTCATCATATTTATATCTCCCTTATTAAACAAATGCATAAAACCTTAAAGGAGTGTGAGGAAATCCTTAAAGGAGGATATTTTCAGTATAAGACTTTTAATGAAATGTTGGAAGTGTTACTTAATGTCAATATATTTCATTTTTCCATGGCATAAAGGAAGAAATATACACAGGAAGAATCAAAATACCTTGAAATCTATAGAGATGTTAAAAAAGCAAAGCTTAGATTTGTAGGACAATAATATCCGTCTTTTGAGGGATAAAAATAGACTGGGTTAGCAACCTGTCCCAATGGCTTTTATATCCTCAGGGGAGAGAGAATGAAAGAGTTATGAAACCTAGACCTGAAATTGCTAGAGTGCAACAAAATCCCCAATTCCCCTAGCCAAAAAGAGACGGTCTAAACCATCCATATTTCTGTGCATGTTTTTTTTCCCCTGGTTTCTAGGGAAACATGCTTTTATCCCTAAGGCTGACTTGGGAAATCTTTTTTTAGATCTCTTGTTCCAGTAAAAATTTGCTGTTTCTATTGTGAACAACACATCAGGAATAGTGGCCCTCCAAATTATCTGACTTTCAGATTTTTATCCCCATAGTAGATGAAGTTAATGCCCAGGATTATTATTAACTGCATTGACTTGACACTGATTGCTAACTAAATTTAATAGAGTTTTAAGATACTAACTCAATGAACACTAGTAGATAGCTCTGAGGACTACTTAATCTCAAGTTGAGTGCCCAGTCTATAATAAGATGTTAATATGTATGGCTGTAATAGAAAAGAAGGTATATAGAATATATGTGTATGCTTATATGTTCATATAAGTAAAATTGAGAGAAATGGTAAAATTTTTCATGAATTGAGGGAAAGTTAGCTTAGAGTCACTGGCTACAAAGAAAAACAATGAGTTGCATTATTCCATTCGCCCACGACACATGGTTCAGGAATATGAATAGGTTTGGAGTAAGTCTTTGGACTTTGATGAGGTATGAATTTGGGTTAAGAAGGAGTCAAAATAAACATCTAGAAATTAAGAGGAAATATCTTAGCTATCATCTTAATTATTCAAAAAACAGTATAAAATACATCATTGCTTTGTATTTTCACTGGTCATGAAGCTGCTGATGATGTTTGTTCCATTTTTTAAAAAATAATATGTTTTATTGATTTTTTTACAGAGAGGAAGGGGAAGGGATAGAGAGTTAGAAACATCAATGAGAGAGAAACATCGATCAGCTGCCTCCTACACACCTCCTACTGGGGATGTGCCCACAACCAAGGTACATGCCCTTGACCGGAATCGAACCTGGGGCCTTTCAGTCCAAAGGCCGATGCTCTATCCACTGAGCCAAACCGGTCAGGGCTGTTTGTTCCATTTTTAATATACACTGAGTGGCCAGATTATTATGACCACCTGATGTTTGTAGGCAAATTAGCTATTATTTTGTGCTCAAGTTGCTAGAGGGCCAGACCATCATAAATAGGGAAGCAGGTTGTTCACCAAGACAGTAGAAGTGATTTTTTTCTGAGGATATGGGTAAACAACGCGATTTAACAGCCTTTGAACATGGGATACATTTGAACGTGAGTGGCCAGATTATTACGACCACCCCATCAGTACTTCGTTGGGCCACCTTTTGCCTTCAATACTGCAGCGATTCTTCTTGGCATTGACTCCATGAGATATTGATAGGTGATGCGAGGAATCTGATACCATGACTGATGAATAGCACTGTCCAGTTCTGTGAGATATGATGGTTGTGGAACCAGCTGCCTGATGGCTCTTTAAACAAATGCTCAAATGGATTGAGATCTGGTGATGGTGGGGGCCATCTAAGCAAGGTAAACTCTACCTCATGTTCTTGAAACCACTCCTGCACAATACAAGCACCGTGGCATGGCACATTGTCTTGGAAGAAGCCATCTCCATTGGGATACACCATCAACATGATAGGATGACCTTGACCAGCAATGATACTTAGGTATGTTGTGCTATTCAGATGTTGTTCCACACGAATTAAAGGGCCCAAATCATGCCAGGAAAACATGCCCCAAACCATAACACTGCCCCCACCAGCTTGAAGGGTTGTACTCATGCATGTGGGGTGCATGCTTTCATGCTGTTTCTGCCAAATTCTCACTCTGCCATCTGCATGATGAAACTGGAAACATGATTCATCAGACCACCTGACTTTTTTCCAATGCTTGGCTTCCATATCTCATACGATGCAGTGTACGGCTAATTTGCCTACAAACACATCAGGTGGTCATAATAATCTGGCCACTCAGTGTATATTCCACTTGTTTTTCCCCATCATGTTCTCCAGCCTTTTTCAGATAAATCATGCCACCCCTATTTCAGGTAAGACATTCAGTGTTGGTCAACTTACAAAATATATTTAAATATTTTAGCTCTAAATAAAAGTCTTCTTTTAAAAACAAACTCATATACCAAAAAGGATCATATAATATAATTAGAGGTAAATTCAATTGAAATCAGTATTATACTCTTAAACTTTCACCATGACACTTCACCATATTGTTTTAGAGCAGTGGTTCTCAACCTTCTGGCCCTTTAAATACAGTTCCTCATGTTGTGACCCAACCATGAAATTATTTTCGTTGCTACTTCATAACTGTAATGCTGCTGCTGTTATGAATCGTAATGTAAATATCTGATATGCAGGATGGTCTTAGGCGACCCCTGTGAAAGGGTCATTCGACCGCCAAAGGGGTCGCGACCCACAGGTTGAGAACCGCCGTTTTAGAGGCACATAAGCCCACTAAATCAAGACTATAGAAAGAGTCATATAGTAGTCTTTTACAGTGGAAAAGGAAAATCTCAAACACAATGAAACACTGAGATTCAAGAAGTAAAGTAATACTCCCTCCCACCTAATGGCAAATGATGTCATTTATTAACAATAGTTTGTTTTTTTATACTTATAAGGATATGTTTTCATTGATTTTAGAGAAGGAGGAAGGAGAGAGAGAGAGAGAGAGAGAGAGAGAGAGAGAGAGAGAGAGAGAGAATTGAGAAAGTCAATTGGTTGCCTCCATTACTGGCCCTGACTAGGGATCAATCCCACAACCAAGGCATGTGCCCTAACTCGGAATCCAACCCACGATCTTTTGATGTTTGGTATGATGCTCCAACCAACTGAGCTATCTGGCCAGGGCAACAACAGCTTTTGATATTACTATCAGTTTTCAGTGATGCTCATATCATTACTAACATTTCCAACAATGGTGAGAGTGACAGCAGGAAGGGTACTGCATATTTGGGTTACAAAACTGGACTTTTGATTACTGCTAACTCTAGATATGAACCTAAACAATTTACTTGATTTCTTTGAGCCACCATATGTGCTGTCTACATAGAGCTTGTATTTGTGTTTCATAAAAAAAGACACTACACTACACACACACACACACACACACACACACACACGCACACACACACACAGAGTTATGTGCATAAATAGACTACCCAATACATAGGTATTTATTTTATTTTTAAAAATATATTATATTGATTTTTTACAGAAAGGAAGGGGGAGTTAGAAACATCGGTGAGCAAGAGAAACATCAATCCGCTGCCTCCTGCACACCCCCTACTGGGGATGTGCCCGCAACCAAGGTACATGCCCTTGACTGGAATTGAACCAGGGACCTTTCAGTCCACAGGCCGATGCTCTATCCACCGGTTAGGGCCCTAGGTATTTATTAAATGTGTCCTTTTTCTTAATTCCTCTAAAGGTCTTAACACTAATTTTTGTATTTAATTTCTTAATTAATTTACCTGAAAATAAGTAAGATTATAGGAATAAAAGAAGTAGGAAATTAAAATGCCGTCTATGGATAAATCTTGATATTCCATATTGAAGCCAAATATAATACGTTTTCATTGCCATGAGGATAGTTGGTTAAAATTGCAGATCAGTCAATCAGTGTAAAAGCTAAGAAGAAAAATTTAAATCATAAATACGAGTGCCAAAACTATGGAAATTATCTTCAATGTTGGTTCTAAGAGAAAACTTGTAAATGAAACAATGTGAAAAACAAATAGAATTAACCATTGTAGAATTATGGAGTGAGTTATAGCTGTATCTCCCGTACCTTTGCTGAAGGAGAGTCCAGGCCTGAGATCCACAGGCTCAGACCTGGCTGAGGGTGGGCTTCAGGCTGTGTGTATCCCACCACTGCAACCAAGGCTCTCAGTCTCACCTGCTAGGAAGTCAAGGACCCTGACCGTTTCACTTTCCTTCTCTCTTGGCCTTGGAAAAAAGACAGTATGATCATGATTCTTCTGACTATAATATGAAAAAATGATACGATTAAAGAAAATAAATGAGCTAAACCCTAACTTCCCTTGCAGGAAGCAAGAGCCTCCCCATATTTTATTTTATTATTTTATTTTATTTTAAATAATGTGTGCTTTTAAAATTGATCTCAGACAGAGAAAGGGAGAGATAGAAACATCAATGATGAGAGGAAATCATTGATCGGCTGCCTCCTGCACACTCCCCACGGGCAATGGAGCCTGCATCCCAAGCTGATGCCTTTACTGGGAATGGAACTGTGACCTCCTGGTTCATGGGCTGATGCTCAGCTACTGAGCCACATAGGCTGGGCAATGCTCTTCATATATGTTAACATGGGGGGGGATGGGGGTGCGGGGAAGGATGAAAAGTGTGTGTATGCCCCTAAGAATAGCACATGAAAACTTCACCCAGTACAGGGTGAAGTGGGTCTTTGAGACAAGTGAATCCAAAGCTTGTTCTTTTCTCAGAAAGGCAGGCTGTTTCCCAGAGAATGAAAGGACTGTAGGAAAGTACCGGTGGGAACTTCTGCTCCCTAATCAGGCTGTATAAAATTCTGGGGGGAGGAGGTTATCTTGCCTCTAGCTATGCCTATGCTGAGGATGGTTCTCTTCCCCCCCCCACCCCCCCGAGAAACATTCGCAATGAGTGCAACCATTCTCCTGCAGCATCTTTTACACTTGACATTTTATCCTCTGGGCAGGTGTGATAAGGATTATGACTACTTCCCCCCTCAGGAGGGTGAGAAAAGAATTATTACCATTTGGCATTAATGTGTTTCCTCTGAAGAGTGTGTGAAACACATCATAAAATGTTAATTAATAGCCAGTATTCTTCAATACTCGCCTGGAGTTGGCAAGTGCAGGTGATGATCCTCACACCCCTCACATCTGCCCTGGGGGAAAAAAAAGCCCTGTCCACAGTAAAAACTGAGAGAAAACACAAAGGATGGGTGGGAGTGACTGTTTATATGCATCTGATCAGAAGAATTGTCACTCTGTTTAAGGGGATCAGACAAGTCTGGAGAAATGTCAGAAGTCTTAAACAGTAGGGAACTGGTAAGAGAGGGGAAAATTGAAGTATGAGAGAAGGAAATAGAGAGGATGAGGGGAAAACAGGGAAACATCTGTGACATCATTTTTCTGCCAGAAGGACTCAGATGGACTAGAGGCGCCAGAGTTCTCACCCCGGCCCTCAGGAGTGCTGAGTCCCAGGAGGGCTGGGGTTGGTGGGAGGGGGCGGGGAGAGCAGGCGGGTGTACAGCCCCTTTCACACTCCCAGGCAGAAGTGTATTTTCACTGTGCACATTTGATGGGAAATTGACTTGCAATGCTGAGTTGTTGGAAAGGCAGAATAGAATCTGTTTTTGTAGTTGGTTGTTGTCCTCTGTCTGCTTATGTATTTGTTTGTTCCTTTGGTGTGAGGGTGTTTGTAAACGTGATGAGCGGTTACACTATCTCTTGTCACTGGCTTTAGAGTGGTGGCGGTATGTTGACTTGCTGTTTTAAAGTTAAAAAACCCATATGAAACTTACATCATTTTCTTAAATTCCTTTCTACTTAACATTTGAAAAATTCTCAAGTGAGAAAATGCAGTCATACAGATGTTGGAGCAGACTCTATTGGGGTGGGTTGGACACTCTGACCTAACTCTTTTACAGATAATATGAGATGAAAATAAATTTCAAGAACAGTCTTAAGGAGGAAAATCCACAAAACATTCAACCTTGTTTAGTTGGGAAGTAGGAGGCATCCCTGTTCCCCCACACCCCCCACCCAATCTTTAGTAGGAATTAGTACTGAGCAAATATTTTGTGAAATAATGAGGGATGTGCTCAGGTAACTGGACTTACATATCGCCTGATTACCTGAGGCACTCATTCCTGCTCTCACCTGAGACACTAGAGTCAAGGACAGTATTCCTCCCCACTCTCCCTGGGGAATGGTCTCTGCCCTTGCAGTTTGCTCTAAAAATGTTTCAGCAGGAATCTTCTAAGCTGCTTTGTTCTCCCCTGGTAGGCTTTATCTCTAGTTTCCATACAAATCTAAGTTAAAATTTATTTTGGAAAATCATGCAAATAATGCCAGGTTTACAAAAAAGACACAATATCCATGATAGCAATTTTTTATTTCTTTAAAAGTTGTATATTTTCTTGGAAACTGGAGATAAGGTGAAAATAGTTTAGGGATCTCTTAAAGGTGCCTCATTGTTCCAAATTTAGAGCCAATACCCAGTTTAGATTCTGCAAAACAGTGGAGTAAAGTGGTAAAATCTGATGTTAGTTTTCATAAATTAGGGTGACAGTTCTTAATTGGAATCATTAAATAATGTCATTTATGTCCTAGCCGGTTTGGCTCAGTGGATAGAGCATCAGCCTGCGGACTGAAGGGTCCCAGGTTTGATTCCGGCCAAGGGCACATGCCTGGGTTGTGGGCTTGATCTCCAGTAGAGGGGCATGCAGGAGGCAGCCAATCAATAAACACTGTCATTTAACAAATAACCCAAATATCTAATACATTCTAGGAATTCAGGTGCCAAAGTAGAAAGATAAAACTGATAACAAATATAAAAATTGTTTTACTAATACTAGGGATATTGTTTTTCTCTTCAAGTATTCAAATAATAAAATATTAGAATCATGTGATTCTCATGCATAACCACTCAAACTAATAAACAAAAAACAATACAGCAAAAGTATAACAACATCTATCTATATAAAACCCTAATATGCAAATAGACTGAACAGCGGAGCAACCAAACAACCAAACAACTGGTCGCTATGATGTGCACTGACCACCAGGGGGCGCTCACGGAACATGGCTGGCGTCAGCTGCGGCCGGGATGGTGGAGCAGGTGAGCAAGAGTGCCCGACCAAGGCAGGGCACTGGTCGCTGTCATCGGGGCAAGCCTCTGGTGGTTACTTCTGTGCGCCGCAGTCCTGCCTGGCACTCGCACCTGCTGCTGGTGCCCGGTGCCAGCTCTGATCACTCAGCGCCATCAGCGGGTATGAGCGGTGGCTGCCAGCTTCGATCGTCCCTCAGGGGTTCTCTACCTACCCCTGCTCCTGAGAGGAGATCGGGGCAGCAGCTGCAACTCGCACCCACTGCCCACGCCGGCCCCAATCACTCCGCGCGATCAGTGGGTGTGAATGGGGCCAGCGCTGTCAGCGTGTGGGAGCCATGGCGGTGGGAGCAGGGCTGCCAGCAGATAAGGGACAGGGGGCTGCGGTGGGAGGGGCCTGGCGGGGGTGTGGAGGATGGGCCAAGACCCACCCTGTGCCCATCACAGCCTCGTGGCCCACAGTTCCTTTCAAGGTGCACAAATTCATGCACTGGGCCCCTAGTAGAGTTTTAAAAGAATATACATTTTATGTAGTCCAGGCTCTTTAAATTGCTCCTGAAACCCAATGTAAGACACGAACTTGCCCAATATCAATATGGTTTCCTTTGCTCCTAACTGTGTAATAATTAAACTAAACATTTCTTATAAAGTGGAGACATGGCTTCAATTATTAATTATCACTATTCATGTTCTTTAGAAAAAAGTAAAGATAACATTTTAATCAGTTTTCCACTATTTAGCTTCTATTATAGTATTTAACACTCATATAAAAGGAAAGAAACTTGTCTTATTACTAGTTGTTCTGGTGCAAGTAAAAACCATTATAGAAGAGTGACTGCCACATGTTTGTAAAAAGAGAATAATTAAAAAATGCATTCTTAGTGGATACATGAGACAGACAGGCAGCTGTCAGAGGAGAGGGGGAGTTGGGAGAAAGAAGTGAAATGGTGAAAGAAGGTGAAGGGATTAAGCTAACACACACACACATACACACACACACACACACACAGACAACAGTGTAGTGATAGCCAGAGGAAAAGGGGTGGGGGCTAAGGGGAGGTGAGCAAAGGTGGGGAAAATAGGAACAGAAAGAGACTTTGCTTGGGGCGATGGGCACACTACAAGGTGTGCTGATGAAGTTTTATAAGTTGTACACTTGAAAACTGTAACCTAATAAATTCAATTTTTAAAAAGTATCTTAAAAATGTTGTTGAGACAGTTAACATTACTATGTTAACAACAGTAATGACCTAAAGTATTCTTGAAGTATCATGGTTTTTCAAGCAAAGTTACTAAAAAAAAAATAAATGTATAATATTTGAGATGACATTTTGCAAAGATGAAGAACATAAATTTACTTTCATTTATTTGCTTAATTTTTGAGCTAAATCTGTATGTTTTTTCATCAACTTGTGTGAAAATAATGTCAATGTATATGGCTATGTCCAAGCTATTTTTCCTTATATGTAGCAACATGGGTATGGACTCTACTAAATAAGAAGTCAGAGTTCATCAGTATAGTCTTAGGGTCTTTGTACCTCCAAGAGCATCCTTGGGGCTATACACGAATGAAGGTAAAAATGCTTAGAGAGCGGAATAGCTCTACGGAGAGACGTTTCTGTGAAAGCTATTGATTAATTCTCAACATACAGGGTCAATATTGGATTTGGTTTATCCTCGTGGCTCTCCTTCCTGGACTCTCTTTGGCAAGTCCCCCTCTCATTATCACCTTCCCCTTCAGTTAGGGAACTAAATTCCAAGTGAGCACCTAACCAGCCTGTGTTGAGGTAACACCGTTCTAGAGTTGAAGACATCATGTTACACTAGTTTGTTTTTCCAGTGAAGTTTACCTTTGGTAAACTGACCTTCAGGTGCCTTTGTAAGGAGGACCCTCCTCGGCCCTCAGTTGCTCACACCTTCTAGTCATGTCAGTTTCCTCTGGGACCTGAAGCAAAACTGAGCACTTTGACAAATCTAAAAATAATCAGTCCATTAGTATCAAGTTGCTTTCCTGAACATAGCAAGGTGCTCTTTCTGCCTCCTGCATAGAAGTGCCCTCCCACACTCTATTCCATCTCCCCCTGTGATGCATTATGTTCAGAATCCAATGGAAACTTCACTGTCATATTATTATCCCTCCAAAGATTAAGGACTTGAAACATAATTGCATATAAAATTGAACCAAAAACTTTTTTTGCAATGTTGCAATATTACTTTACTACACTTATAGGTTGTGAATGTAGATCTTGGTGAAAACAAATTATGATACAAAAGAAATACAATAAATTGGAATACATTAACACTTGACATTTGTTTCTTGAACATATAATTATTTTATAGAATTTTTGTGAAAAACCCCAAAGAGGAAAAATATAGATTTTTGTAGACTATAAATGATTATGAAAATGGTGTTATTTCAATTACATTGATTATATCTATGGACAATAATATTTAAAAGAAAAAAATCTAAAACGCTATGTTTAAAAGGACATTTCATTTTTTTTTTTAATTACCTGACATCAGAAAGTAGTCACTATTCTTAAAGTAATTGGTTGATTTTACATGTCTGGAGTTAATATCACATAAGATTTTAGCAACAGCTTTAGGGAAAGGTTATTTATTTTTATAAATAAATTTGCCAGTTTAATTAGAAATAATAGGTGATAATCTCATGGTTTTCAGTCTTATAAATGTACTTTAAATAAGCATTGTCTTTTCTCTTATCAAATATATCCTAACATGCTTTTCAAAATAATTTCCCAATTTTGTATCTTTCCTTGGACACCTGGAAAAATAATTAATATTTACACACAGAAATGGAGTCTTTTAAAATACATTTTTATAGCCACTCACAGAACAATAAAAACATTCTACTAAGACTCTTTTCGATGCTAAAAATGCATCCAGTGGGGTCTGTTTTGGGAGATTGTAAGGGGAGAAACCTGGGGTGCTTTAGGTTAATGGACAGTGATTAAGGTTAATGGCTGAGTGCTTAAGGTTAAGTGCTGTATTTACATAGCTGCCAGTCTCTAGGAAAAAAAAAGTCTTCATGTCTATCAATCAGTTTCAGCTAATAGCTAATTAAACAGCAAATGGGGCATAGAAACAGAAGTAAAGACCCTCAATCTGCATTTACAGAGTGGATTTGTCAATTCTCAATCAAAAGGTATTTATTGAACACCTACTTTGTCTAAGCCGTGTTGCACACAAAGAAGCTTAGCACCTAGTAGGGGATGGAACAGTGAATGAAATACTTCAGCACAAGTAGCTATGGAATGAATGACACAGGCAGTACATGTTATAGAATTCGGAGCAGGGAATGACGCTTCCCAGCCCAAGATTTCATAGAATGGGAGAGGATGGTGGAAGCATGCCTTAAAATGAGTGGTTTGCAAAGAGCTATAGTTCATTCTTGAAAAAGGTATACAACCTTATACAATGCAAACGTCTGTCAATGACGCCATGTGCCACACCTATTTTCCTGCCGTAGTTTAACCATTAAAACTACATCAACAATTTATCAATAATATTCATAAGGAAGTTCAGTAACTAGGAGTATTCACTCGCACTTCTTTATCACATGCGAAACCTCTAGATCAACTTAAAGTAAGGGCAGCAATAACAGAAATAGCTAGAGCCGGACGACATTGTAGCACACTAACCTTCAATGAAATGTAAACGTACTTAGACTAGGAAAAGCAGAGAAGTTTAGGCTAGTTCAGGGTCTCTGGAACCCGGCAGTTATCCAAGGCAAACTGCATTACTAACCCCCAAATGACAACATGATTAATTATATAAATGAGGTTTTCGAAAACAAGATTAATGTTCATCTCTGCAGCAGCCACTGGGAACAATGCTTCGTACATGGAGCAGCCGCACTTTTACTCAATTAGCAACGTTCACTCAGGGCTGTTTGCATTTCTCTTTTCCTTTCTTCACTCGCCCTGAATTTCAAAGTGATTTCAAAACGAAGGCATGCTGGGGATGAAGCACATGGAGGTTAGGGGCTAAGAAGGAACACCTGGAATGGTAGAGAAGGTGGAAAATGGACTCATAACATAATTATTAAGAGTAAAATTTCAAACATCTTTTAAGTAATATTTTCTCTTAGTAAGGTTATTCCATTGGCTGGTTTGAAACTGCTTAGAGCAAGAGCATAAAACAGGCAAAAGTGAATGGGCAGGAGAAGTTGACATTGAGTTGTAACAGATCCTGATCTCCTGTCAGTAAGAGTGATGGCCAGGGAGCAGCTTCCTTGAATTCAGTGTAAACTTACTTAGACTGGGACAATTAGAAAAGGGCTGACCTGAGGCAGATGATAGCTCACAGGTGAGATGATAAGGGCTCTCAGTTCTTGAACTGAAATTCACCTCTTCAAACTTTTCTGAAGCAAAAATACTGGAGAATTCTTTTGAATTAGAAGAATGCTTCTACTAAAATGTCAATACCCCCCAAAGGGTTAAAACTTTATTAATTAAATGATACTTATCAAACTGTATTTCCAACATGCTGTGTTTAATATGTTTCAACATGTGTTTAATGAACTTCCTTTCCAGGGCCTAGAAGTAATTACTACACCAATGGAATAAGTGTTTTGATTTAGGAATTGCTGTGAGTAAGGGTGACAACTCCTAAGAACAGACTATTTAGGAGCATGGAGCTTTTGAACTGAAAACATTGTTCTTGGCAGAAGTTCAAGTTTTGGGGTAATAGGAAGTCAGTATGGGCTTGAGGGTGACTCAATTGTAGAGAAAATAAGGGAAGAGAAATTGGCCCAGAATTGGGAACGTTGTGAAGAGAATGAAAAAGTGTCAAAGATAGTTTGACAGGGATCGAAATATGCTAAGGGACAATCCTGTTCTTTGCATTTCCTCAATCTTCTTGCTTCTAGTTGGAAAAGGTCCTCCTTATCTCTGGGGTGGACCAATGAGAAGATGCTAGGAAATCAAAGCTGCAGTGATCCACTAGTCTTTCAAGTGCTCATTACCTCTTTCTTTTTTTTTTTTTTTCCATGTGGCTCAATTATTAATGTTTTTTGCTGTACAGTAGGGATCAAATCTAATTAAAATAAACATTTCATATATCTTGAAAGATAACTTTGAGATGTCTTATTGAAAGAAAAAAATCCAAAATGTTTTAAATATATGATTAATCCAGATGAAAAGAGCCAGCCACAACCTATGCTAAAACTTAATTTCTATTAAATACGAAATACAATGTATAATAGAAAAAAAAACCTACAGAATTTTCTATATCTGTCAAATTTTCCAAAGACTTATAGCTCTGATTTTGAAAAGGATTATGAAATAATTGCAATGTATCTTTCTATTTCTTTAAGTAATATCATTCTTAATGTAGTTTCATACATTTTCCTCTTGTTATACATAATTCAAGATAAGTTAAGTTCACTACTTTCAGCTAATTACATTGCACTATCTCCATTTTATTATGGTGTCTATAGTTTGACAGAATAAAAAAATTATCTTTAATAGAATAAAAGCAAATTACTATCTATTTAAAGTGTAAAAAATTCATTTTAATTCCTTAATTCATGATAAACCTTAACAGAAGCCAGCAAAATTAACTAAAAGAATCAATGTTCTCATTTTTCAATATTCAAGTAAAGTGAGAATATTTAATTACTCAAGAGTTTATTAATTGAGTCAAGATTGACTGTAAGTCATTTCAAATATATTATAAAAATAAAATTCTTTAAAAACTTAACACATCTTTATATGAGTAATATATCTTCTACCTAAATTTTATTTTTAAATTATTTTATGTACTACTATTCAATAACTAGAGGCCTGGTGCATGACATATGTGGACTCAAGGGGGTTGGGGGGTGTCCCTCAGCCCGGCCTGTGCCCTTTAGCAGTGCAGGAGCCCTCAGGGGATGTCCAACTGATGGCTTAGGCCTGCTCCTCATCCTCAGTACTGCAGCAGAGGTGGGAGAGGCTCCTGCCTCCTCCGCTGCACTCACCAGCCGTGAGCCCAGCTTCTGGCTGAGTGGTGCTCCCAGTGTGGGAGCACACCGACCACCAGAGGGCAGCTCCTGAATTAAGCATCTGCCCCCTGGTGGTTAGTGCACGTCATAGCAACCGGTCATTCCACTGTTTGGTTGATTTGGGTATATAGGATATTAGCTATCATAAATGAAGTAATATATGTACACACTTTTTAAATTAGACAAAAAAGAAACTAGATACATCATTTATTTAAAGTTCTCATTTTACAGGTGAAAAATTTTAGATAGTATTATTAAATGACCTAGTCATTGACATACTACTAATGCTGGCTTTAGGGCAAGTAGAATCTCTGAGCTTTCAGTAGATTCTCTCCTCTTTGTAAGATAATGTACATATATAAATGCACACACTTTACAATTATTGTGTAGTTAATATCCATTCCTAAACAGCAAACTAGTAAGCTCATTCTGAATTGCATAATGTCTCTTAGTGTTCATTTATTTAAATATCACTATTATAAATTCTTACTGGTGCTTTTAAAATACAACAATTAGTATTGCAACCACAATAGTAAGTGCACTCAAAATGCTCTGAAACTGCCCACCTCATAGTTGTTTCTGGAAAAAAAAAAAAGCTGAAGTCAGTCCTTAAACACTGATAATCAGAACTTAAAAGGTACTATCTGACTGTTACACTGATTCCTCTGGAAAAGCTGGAGTTTCTGACATGTGCGCATCCTTCCCTCTAGACTAGAACATACTCATGTCATGTGGAGCTATGTATAACATCATTGCTCTGGCCACAACTGATGATGTATCGTGGATGGGTCCTATCAGCCTCTCTTCATTCATAGGTGGTCCTCCAGAGCTAGTATCTTGAGTTTTGATAACAATTTCTTGCTTATCTTAAAGTCTTGTTTATTTAAAGCAGTTACATAATTGACTGAGTTTTAGCCTTTTAAAATGTAGCCTTAACTTTTCTTAGTCTAATCTCATATATAGGACACACAATTCCCTTAGAAATTTTAATTAATATATTCAGATGTTATTCAGCCTTTCAAAATGCTGGCATGAAGGTGTTCATAGTTTTTAAAGTTTACAGAGAGGACAGAAATGCTTAACAAGCTTTGGAAGTGAAATCAAATGGACAACTGATGGCAGGTCTTGGTGCAATAACTATAAACCTAAGTGCAGTCTGCTTTGTAGGCAGAATGGGAATATGCATGTAGTCCTTAAAATTATTCTTCTCAAACTTCATGCTAAGGATCTATAATAATAAAAGCATAATATGCTAATTAGACCAGACATCATTCCGGACATCCTTCCAGATGACCTTCCGGATGAAGCCAGAGCTGTAAGGGAAGCCTGGTCCCAGGTGCCAGAGGGAAGCCAGTACCAGCAGCGGGGGAAGGAAGGCCCACTCTTGCATGAATTTCATGTATCGGGCCTCTAGTCTGTGGATAAAAGACTAACAATACACTTTCCTCCTCTTCATAACAATTGGATCTTTTATGAACTGGCTAGCTCTATTCCCCCAGGAACCTGATAAAAATTAGAATGCCTCAGGTGGAACCCGTGCTGCTGCCCAGCTACAGTATGGTCCCCTCTTGGCCGAGCTCCTCCTGAGTAGGCTCATGTCAGCCCTGGCCAATGGTGGTCTTATAAGTCTAGTTGCTCAAGAGAATCTAAAAAATATTCTGAATGGGCAATACATTACCCAAATCATATTAATGTAAAACATATCTGGGTTTTATCACAATATAAAAGAAAAGTTCTTAATTTCCAAAATAGATGCATTTTTTAAAAGTTAATAATATTATCAAAATAATTTGCATGCCACCTATAAGACATCTGTGTAATGCTGTTGGTAGCCATAGTCATTGTTTAAAGTTACACTGCTGGGGTCTGACCCCAGCAGGTCCAGGGGTCCCCAAAGGTGTGGACGGAGTCGGCAAAGAGGGAAAGACTAGGAGGCAGCGTTCAGTTGATCAGCAGCCTAGCCAGGATCTCTAGCCAAGTTCTGGTTAGGATCTCCAGCCAAGTTCTGGTTAGGATCTCCAGCCAGGTTCTGTGTCCATGTTCTCTTGCTAGGTTCTCCAGCCAGGTTCTCCAGGTTCTCCAGCCAGGTTCTGTAGCCATGTTCCCTCGCTAGGTTCTCCAGCCAGGTTCTGTCGAGGTTCTCCAGCCAGGTTCAGTCACCAGGTTCTAGTCAGGTTCTCTTGCCGTGTTCTATCCAGGTTCTGTAGCCAGGTTCTGTCTCTAGGTTCTTCAGCCAGGTTCTCTCACCAGGTTCTATCTTCTAAGTTCTGTCTTGTTACATCTGTATTTATACCAGTTGATTCCAATCCTATCAATCTCTATTCCAAAGGTTAGGGCGTTTCTTATCTCCATTCCAGGGAGTAAAGATTATGTAGCTTAAGCATGATTGTTTGTAGTTAAAGTGATTAATTACCCGCCTGGCACTTAGTTAAGAGGTTTTATTCCCTCCCTAACTTCAGGGGAAAATCCCTACCTGGGGAAACAACCTTTCTCAGAGACCTTGGTTAAAGCACATAGTGCCAAGAAGGTGAGCAAACATATTAAGAACAGTATGCCATATATACCAGGTCCCTTGAAACAGCAAGCATGGACCGGCTCCCGGCATTACACACTAAATAATATAAAAATTCCTATAGCAGCAGAGAATACCAATTGATTAACATAAATATTAAAAACTAAACAGCCAAGGTAAGGCAGGAAACAAATGTTTTAAATTTATAGATTTTTTTTCCTGTTGACACAAACAAAAGCTTGTGATGAGATTATTTTTAAATTATAAAGTGTAATTCGTTAAATAAAATAAAAATCATTTTTTATTTAACAAAACTATTGCTGTGTCGCCCTAACCGGTTTGGCTCAGTGGATAGAGCGTCGGACTGCGGACTGAGGGGTCCCAGGTTCGATTCTGGTCAGGGGCATGTACCTTGGTTGCGGGCACGTTCCCAGTAGGGGATGTGCAGGAGGCAGCTGGTCGATGTTTCTCTCTCATCGATGTTTCTAACTCTCTATCCCTCTCCCTTCCTCCCTGTAGAAAGTCAATAAAAAAAAACAAAAATTATTGCTGTGGAACATATAATAGAAATATGCTAGTATAAGGCTATTCACAGATGCATGTATTCTCTTTCACACACAAACTACATACACACACAGGACAAGTTATCACATTATTGTAATACAAATTAATAAATATACCTAAAATATCATATAAAGACAAGATTTGATATAAAATGTCTATATTTCTATATGATAAATCCACTGATAGCATTTGCATTCGCATTAAAGTGCCAAATAGCCCTAACCAGTTTGGTTTAGTGGATAAAGCGTCGGCCTGCAGACTGAAAGGTCCCAGGTTCGATTCTGGTCAAGGGCAGGTACCTTGGTTGTGGGCACATTCCCAGTAGGGGATGTGAAAGAGGCAGCTGATTGATGTTTCTCTCTCATCGATGTTTCTAACTCTCTATCCCTCTCCCTTCCTCTCTGTAAAAAAATCAATAAAATATATATTTTTAAAAAAATAAAGTGCCAAAATAAAGTGACTTAACAAGGAATGGCATTGTTTTATGTCATATTCATTTCTTATATTGTCTTGGAGAAAAATATGATGGCAATGCTAATGCTTTTGTCAGGTAACACGCTTACCATAAATATGGTCTATAGGTATACCTTGCTTTATTGTGCTTCACTTTATTGCACTTTGCAGATATTGTGTTGTTTTACAAATTAAAGGTTTCTGGCTGCCCTGCGGTGAGTGAGTCTATTGCTACCATTTTTTCTAATAACACATTGTGTCACATTTGGTCATTCACTATATGTCTCTGTGTCACAGTTTGGTAATGCTTATATTTCCCACTTTTTCACTGTTATTATATTTGTTGTGTTGATCTGTGATCAGTGATCTTTGTTGTTACTATTATAATTGTTTTGAGATACCACAAGCCACAGCCATATATAAGTTAATTAAATTGATAGATGTTGTGTGTGTTCTGACTGTTCCACTGATCAGCCATCCCCCCTTCTTTTCTCTCTCCGCAGGCCTCCCTATTCCTTGAGATACCACAATATTGAAATTTCACCCAATTAAGAACCCTATAATGGCATCTAAATAGTCAAGTGAAATAAAGTTGCATGTCTCTCACTTTAAATCAAAAGCTAGAAATGATTAAGATTAAGAAGGAAAGTATATCAAAGATGAGAGAGGCTAATAGTTACGACTTTTGTACCAAACAGATAGTGACATTGTGAATGTAAAGGGAAAGTTCTTGAAGGAGATTAAAAGTGCAACTTCAGTGAACACACAAATGATAAAGTGAGACAGCCTTATTGTTGATATGGAAATTCTCGTGGCCTGGATAGAAGATCAAACCATCAACAACATTCCTTTAAGACAAAGCCTAATCCATAGTAAGGACACTTACTCTCTTTAATACTCTGCAGACTGAGAGGTGAGGAAGCTGCAGAAGAAAAGGTTGAAGCTAGAAGAGGTTAGTTGATGAGGTTTAAGAAAAGAAGCCATTTCTGTAGCATAAAAGTGCCAGGTGAAGCAGCAGGTAACCCAGAAGACCTAGCTAAGATCATTAACGAGGGTGGCTTCTCAGTGTAGATGAAGCTTACATTGTAAGACACCATCTAGGACTTTTATAGCTATAGAGAAGTCAAGGCCTGGCTTCAGAACTTCAAAGGACAGGTTGACTCTTGGTGGGGCCTAGTGCAGCTGGTGACTTCAAGTGGAAGCCAGTAGGCATTTACCATTCTGAAAATCCTAGGACCGTTAAGAATTATGCTTTATCTACTCTGCCTGTGCTTCATAAATGGAACAACAAAGCCTGGATGAGTGCACATCTGTTTACAACATGGTTTATTGAATATTTTAAGCCCACTGCTGAGACCTACTTCTCAGGCAGAAAAAAAAGATTCCTTTCAAAAATATTACTGCTCATGGACGATATACCCAAAAGCTCTGATAGAGATGTACAACAAGATTAATGTTTTTTTCAAGTCTACTAATAATAACAGGACATTCATTCTGCAGCCCATGGATCAAAGGGTAAATTTGACTTTTCAGTCTTGTTCAAGAAATGCATTCCATAAGACCAAAGCTGCCATAGATAGTGACTCCTCTGCTGGATCTGGGCAAAGGATGTTGAAAACCTTCTGGAAAGGATTCACCATTCTAGATGCCATTACGAACAGTCATGATTCATGGTAAGAGGTCAACACATCGATATTAACAGGAGCGTAGAAGGAACTGATTTCATCCTTCATGGATGACTTTCAGGGTTTCAAGTCTAAGTGGAAGAAGTAACTTTAGATCTGGTACAAGTAGCAAGAGATCTAGATTTAAAGGTTTCGATGTGACTGAATTGCTGCAATGTCATGATAAACTTAAAAGATGAGGAGTGACTTCTTGTTGGATGAGCAAAGAAAGTGGTTTCCTAAGATGGAATCTATTCCAGATAAAGATGCTGTGAAGACTGCTGAAATGACAGCAAAGAATTTATAATGTTACATAAACTCAGTTGCTAAAGCAGTAGCAGGGTTTGAGAGGACTGGCTCCAATTCTGAAAGAAGTGCTACTGTGGGTAAAATGCTACCCAACAACATCGCATGCTACAGAGAAACTGCTCCCATAAGGAAAAGTCAGTCCATCAATGCAACGGACTTTCCTGTTGTCTCATTTTAAGAGGTTGCCACAGCCAACCCGGACTTCAGACACCACCACCCTGATCAGTCAGTAGCCATCAACAAGGCAAGACCCTCCATTAGCAAAAATATTACAACTCACCAAAGATGCAGACGATGGTTGGTAATAATGTATTTTTAAAGTAAGGTATGTTCACTGTTTTTCAGACATTATGCTATTGCACAGCTGATAGACTATAGTATAATGTAAACATAACTTCTATATCTACTGTATATCCAAAGTTTCATGTGATTTGCATTATTGTGATGTTCATTTCATTGTGGTGGTCTGGAACCAAACTGGCAATGTCTCCCAGCTATGCCTATATATGCTCATCCTTAAGGTTCATAAAGTATTGAAATAGTTTGAATATCTAAACTCTACTCCAAGGAACTAGAGCTATAACATAAACAGTTTCTGACCCAATCTACACTGCATTTGGGTTTCTTGGCATGTTGGTACACCCTCACTTTTTTTCAGCATTATATTCATCATTTGAAAATTATTTTTGGTTTAGTGTTAACCATAAAAATGGACAAAATAAAATACATTGATCATCTTTAAATGGAACTTACATATTCACTTTTTCCTATCACTATGTAGATTAAATGAGATAATGTAAGTCACAAGAAATGTAGTTAGTGAATTGATACTCCCTTTTTATAGTCACTCACATATACTTGCTTTATATCTTAAAGGAAATGGACATGGTTTTGCATAAACTAATCTTAGTCAAATTTTAATTTTGTATACATTAATTTTTGATAACAATATCGTTTGTGATAAAGTATACTGCTAATATTATTTAAGTAGTAAAAAAATTAAAGTGTTATGGTAGTAGCTCATGGGGTATCTGAGAGCAAAAATGGCAGACCATATATGTCAATATTTAGTGTGAATCTTAACATATTCTAGCTGGTACTAACAATATTCCTTTTTTTTTTTTTTTTTTTTTTTTTTTACTATTTTTCAAACCAATGTTGGCTGTGATTGGGTGGGTAAACCAAACTTAACTAAAGAGTTCAGTATGTGGACTCACCCTCAAATGTTAAACATTTTTGATTTCCATTGTTAACTTTGTTTTTATTTCTTAAAATTTTCAAAACAGGACAGAGAAAGATCCATAAACAAATGTCTTTCTCTGACTGGCTTATTTCAATAATTACCTTGCCAGTGTGACTCAGTTGGTTGGAGCATTGTCCCATACACTAAAAGATGACAGGTTCGATTCTTGGTAAGGGCATATACCAAGTTTCAGGTTTGATCTCCAGTTGGGGCTTGTGCAGCAGGCAACCAATCTCTCTCTCTCTCTCTCTCTCTCTCTCTCTCTCTCTCTCTCTCTCTCTCTCTCTTTCTTTCTCCCTCCCTCCGTCCCTCCCTCCCTCTTTCCCTTCCTTTCTCTAAAAAATCAATTAAAAAAAAAAGGAAGGTCAGTAATCAAATATGATTCCTTCATTAAGTTTACAAATGGAAAAGGTTTGAAAAGTGTTTGGTCATAGAAAGAATTATTAATTTAAACCTATGTTTTGTTAAGTGAGATTTAGACACAGATACAATTTTTGTGATTAAATACTATTAAAATACATATAGTCTAAGGGAGAAAATATGTATTATGCTTTATGTGATATAACATAAATTACATCAAACATATAGTCCTATACTACATATGAAACCCTTTAAAAATCTGGCAAGGATCTTGTGGGAAAGGTCTTATACATGGCTTGTGCATTTCCATGCTCTTTTATAATGTGTGATAATTTCTCAAAGTTATTCCTGGTCACTTAACAAAGGGCTGTGCAAAGTTCTTTTACACGTAAATAATCACAAAAATGTTACATACTAGATATTCTCCACATTTTGAGAATGAGTTAGTAATTGTCAGAAAGAAAAACTGAACCCCAGTGTTCGTGTTTAGTGCTTCACTTACAGAGAATTTTAGGTTTATAATTCAGTCAAATATAATTATAAATGCTAAAAACTATATGCATAATTAGTACTACATTATTTATCTAGGAAAAATAAATTCTAGAGTGACTAAAAATACTATTTAACAGGAAAATAATTACCTAGCATAGACATTTAAGTACATCTGGCCAGAAACAAAGTCCAAATGCAATCTTTAATGGAAGTACAAATAGACACTAATAATTCCTCTCTGCTATTCCTAAACTAGAAGGTATAATATTAAGGAATAAAACAAAACAAGTTGACTGCTAATTAGATGCCACTTTGAATTTTTGAGTTAGTCACACCTGCAATTTTTACTTACATCAATGATAAAGTATACTTCATAACAAAATTAAACATTGAAATCCTGTTCAAAATACATTATAGGTTTCAATGGGCCTAAAATGAAGAGGATATTTAATATTATGCAGGGTAGAAACCAAGAAATTTTCCATATTTGTTAGAAAAAAATAGATCCAAGATGTTCAGGAGTCTGACTCCTGGCGAGAGAATGGACCCAGAGCCCTCCATGCAAGGGAAGAAACAGGAGTTGAGCGGCGGTTGACTGCTGCCTTGGGCTTCAGAATGTAGGCATCTGTATAAAAGGGCAGAGGTAGCCAACCACCAGATAAGGGTGAACTGTCCACCAGCTCAATGTGTAAGCCTACAATGTTCCCAGTGTTGTCCTGGAACGTGAGAAAAAGTAACCAGTAAAAGATTTCACTGTAGACCTGAGATCTGCTGGAAGGCTTCGGATGGGTCAGATAAGGAGACAGGGAAGGGGAAGAGGAGACTCACTTAACATGAGCCTATAAATGCAAATGAAGTCGTTTCTGGATGGTTCAAACAGGATTTATGGGGATAAGATCACTAGTAACTTCAAGGAGCTGGCAAGCCTGTTGATCTCTTTGAGTAATGATAGTGATAGAGGAAGCCTTTGACCACTGTTTTTTAAGTAATCATTAATCCTCAAGGTATTTAGAGCTTTCAGATCCTGTCACCATAGATTAATTCTTCCAGGATCTTGAGATTAGGTTGAAAAAATTACTTTTTTTCTTTTGTATAAAAATAATCTATGATTCTATAAATGCCAACCGCTCCTAAATATCTTTATCAAATCTTTCATCAGAACCAAAGAATATGTGAGAATTAAAATAATATTTATATCTACCTACATTTTCAGGAAAAAAATCAGATTGTTCTTGCTAAAATTTTAAAGTAATTTCTTCATGTTCATTTCATTTTTCATTTACCTTGTATAAGTCTGCTTGTGTTTATAAAAGTAATCTCTGTCTTAGCTTAAATATTACAAAAATATAGACTTTATAAAAACACCAAAACTCCTTTTAAACTGAATATTCTGTCTTTATCTGGAAGAGGATACACAAATCCCTAATGATAAAAGTTATATTATGAAATGAAAGGGTTTTTTAAATAATAAATATTTTGTTTTTGATCTCTATACAAAGAATGTTCTCCATCAAACGGATAAATGCCCATCCTGGGGAGAAAGCATTTGAGCAGATAGACATAACACAGATGCAGGTCCTGGGAAAATCTGTATTTGAAATGAAACCTCTCAAATAGGTGTTTTCCAGGCTAATATAAATCCACAGATAAAGGGAAAATTCAATTACTACTTGATTTTATTTTAAAATATATATCCAGATGGCCCTGTTGGATAACTGAGGCCTGAACATCTTTGCAGGTGAATATTGACAGTTCATTTTTTTCACTGCCTTAGAGGTGGGAATGTTTTGAGGTGACTCTCATGGAGAGGCCATTGTGATTAGCGTCATCCCTGTTAAGGTCAGCAGTGGTTGGAGATACCCTCAGGGGACACACACTTCTCAGAGAATTAATATTAAGAGGAATAGAAATTTAGCAATTGAATGAGGGTGGGAGGTTCAGTTTCTTCCCCAAATGTCTGGAATGTAACTGTAACTCCTTTACCTATAGTAAAACCTCAGAAAAGTAGTAGTGTCTACAAGTGCTGCATGATGAAATAATTTGAAGAGAGGTCATACACACTGGCATTTAACTGTTTATGTTTTGTTTGGTTGGGTGTTCTACCTTTTCACACTTTTGAACTGCTTTCAGAGTTCAAGTAGTCCCAATAATGTGATCAGAGATTAAAGACAACTTTGCACTGATAATGACGTTACCTGTTAAGGAAATGGTTCTGAGGCATAGTTCATTTGAACCCAAGTTCCACTACTTACTAGTTGTGCAACACAGGGCAAGTCCCTCAATCACTCTGTTTTTACATTTATCAATAGAAATAGAAACAGTGCTTACTTCACTGAGCTCTCAGGAATACATAAATCCATCCATATAAAATGCTGGTTCCTTGTGGATGAGCAACTAATGCTATTCATTAACACCATATCTGGAAGTACTTGGCTTCCAATACAGAGCAAAAATGAAACCCTGAATAGGAGAGTACCTAGAAGATACAGCTGTGGGCGCTAACAAGGTGAGAGGACATAAGAAAGCACTATACGCCCTAAGCGGTTTGGCTCAGTGGATAGAGCGTCGGCCTGCGGACTGAAGGGTCCCAGGTTCCATTCCGGCCAAGGGCATGTACCTTGGTTGCGGGCACATCCCCAGTGGGGGATGTACAGGAGGCAGCTGATCTATGTTTCTAACTCTCTATCCTTCTCCCTCCTCTCTGTGAAAACTCAATAATATATATATCTCACTACCAGTGGTTCTCAACCTTTCTAATGTCATGACCCTTTAATACAGTTCCTCATGTTGTGGTGACCCCCAAGCCATAAAATTATTTTCGTTGTTACTTCATAACTGTAATTTTGCTACTTTTATGAATCGTAATGTAAATATCGGATATGCAGGATGTATTTTCATTGTTCGCGACCCACAGGTTGAGAACCACTGCTACCCTTATAGAGCTGACTACACTGTCACCTCCTTCAGTGGCCATTGAAATTGGAGTACAGTTTTTCCAATACTTTCCATCTTTATATGTAATACTAGGGGCCCGGTGCACGAAATTCGTGCACTGGGTGTGTGTGGTGGGGAGTGTCCCTCAGCCCAGCCTGCCCCCTCTCACATACTGGGAGCCCTCAGGCGTTGACCCCCATCACCCTCCAATCGCAGGATCGGTCCCTTGCCCAGGCCTGACGCCTCTGGCCTAGGCGTCCGCCCGGGCAGCGGGGACCCGCAGCTGCAGTGGCCCCGCGATCGTGGGCTTCGCTTTAGGCCCAGGCAAGGGACCCCTAGCTCCCGGGACTGCCAGCTTCGACCGTGCCCAGCTCCCATCGCTGGCTCCACCCCTACTTCCTGCTATCGCTGGCTCCACCCCTACTTCCTGCTATCACTGGCCAGGGCGGAAAAGGCGCCTGATTCTCTGATCATGGCTGGGGGGCAGGGCAAAGGCGACCCCAGGGCCGCCTTTGCCCTGCCCCCCAGCTCTTAGCTCCCCCCTGGGTTTCTGATCACTGTCAGTGGCAGGGGGCTTCTTCCTGCTTTCCCTTTCGCCTCCCTGCATTGTGCCTACATATGCAAATTAACCGCCATCTTGTTGGCAGTTAACTGCCAATCTTAGTTGGCAGTTAATTTGCATATAGCCCTGATTAGCCAATGAAAAGGGTAGCTCGTACGCCAATTACCATTTTTCTCTTTTATTAGTGTTGATAGTTCCTTTATTACCACTGAAAATTGAGTTATTAAACCCTATAAATGTTTAATTTATGATTAAAAAATAAATCAGTTAGAAGAGAATAACCCTTAGAATAAGTTGATATATCCTGTGATTTCTAAAACTTTTCTCCAAGCCTATGAAAAATTTTATACATAATAGATATAGTATATATACTTACATTGTTTGTGTTACTATATTACCCACATTGGAATCTTATTTGAAAACAGGCACAGATAAAGCCAGAGTAACACAAAACACATATAAATAAAAAGATGAAGGAACTTTTTTATGACCATCTACTTTGTGAATTCCTTAAATTTAATATGATATTTATTGGCAAAATATAATTCCAGTCAAAAATTTTGGTTTTATTCACTGTAAAATGGACTTAATGTTTTCCAGCAAAAGCATTAATTATAATGGTTATAACAAAACCAACCTTATAACTTTTAATGGCTAAATTGCTTGAGGATGTCACCTAAGTTTATAGTTACATCTCCATGTAGCTATATTCTTAAGTGAGTTTCTCCATCAGCAAACCATCATTATCTGCAAGAGCTACCTGTATACTAGTATATTTACTTGCTAGCATATAGCTAGCATTTAAGCACAATAAATCTTACATAAAACATCAAACCCTTTATCTGTCACTCTATCTTCACCCCATACAGTGCCCTCTTAAAGCTGAAATTTAAGCAAAGGCTCTACAGTATAACTATTTGGGTAAGAGTAAAATTCTCATTCATCATCCTATGCCCTCAATAATAGGCTGGGCTGATTTTTTCACTTAGTTATTATTATTTTTATTGAACCAAATATACTGACCAATGTGCTGCTATCATATAAAACCAACCACACAAAGTTTAAAAACTGCAGTATAGCACCTCTTGATTTTTATTGCACTTTGGAAGGCAAATGAGGTAAATCAAGAAGAAACAAATCTAAATACAGTGCTGAAGTGAGGCCTGGCCTTTCAAACTGGCTTCCTATTAATCACAGGGCTGACCTTTTCATTACGGGGCACTTGCTGGAGTCATTGACAGGGCTACAGCATTCATACGTGTGAACTATACTCTGTGGTATTCATGTACTGGGGAAGACACAGTGAAATTAGATTCTCTCCCTGTAGGGGGTAGACATTGACCGCTATTCAATGCCAACAATTGTCGGTTAAAGTATTTCATGAAAAATGACTTTTAAACTGCGTTTACCCTACCATCAGGAATGTCAAATGCGATTCTAAAAGAAATATATTTAACCAGGAGTAATTAATTAGACCTCTCATAGCAGCAACTTTATCCAAGCTAAATCATTTCTGAATAGACACAAAGGAGTCATCAGGATTCTACTGTCATGGCTTTTAAACCATCAATTTTAATAATGTCTATCTGTAATCTTTAGAAAACAAAAACGAAACGCTGGCCAGTGGGGAATTAGTTAAATAATGTAACAGTGTATTATCTAATTTCACCTGTCTATGTACTCTAGATATGTGCATTGTCTTTTGATATGACAATGCCTTCCATACTGATTTTTCAAATAAAAAAAACCACCTAAATTAAAAACAAACACCTCAAATGATGACTACAAATAGATAAGATGTGCTGACAGTTTTTATTGCATCCTTTTAAAATATGGTCATCGTTGTACAATATTTGATGGGTTGAATTCAGGAATCATAACTGAATCTTTGTCAGGGCATATGTGCCATGTGTTTACTTCTTACATGAAACATCACACATTTGAACAGCAAACACATTCTTTCACATTGGCTGACATTCCACCTGAAAAAAGCCCACCAGTTAGCTTGTTAACACAATTCAGGAATATAGTCTAGTAGTAAAAAAGATTCCCCATAGCCAAGTAAAAATAAGAGTAGGGGGCTCAAGGAATAGAGCTGCACTTAGATCAAATCTGAACTTCAAGTTCAAACATAGTTTAATGGTGAATCTAAAGTTGTAAATGCAAAGTAAACGCAATGTGAAGGCTGCTTTAAACCAAGCATGAAAGACCAAAAAGTCAAAGTTGAGATTTCCTACATCTGGTTTTAATATCTCCTCCTATACTATGAGACAAGTGATCTTTTGTTTTTGTTTTGTTTGTTTTACAAATTCATTATCATTGTCATTGCTTCTACAACCTCGTACTGGTTTCAGAGTTTTTAGGATCACTTCTTTGGTAAGACATTGAGCTGTACAAATTTGTTAAGCGGAATTCACAAGCCAATCTTTCACATTAATGTATAAATAGTGACGTAACAAAAATGGTTATGTGTAAAAGTTGAAATCCATTTCCAAGAAGACCATGTGCTTCTTAAAGACTGGTTTCCATTCTCATAAATGTGACACAACATTGGCCACCATCACTTTTGACAGTAATAAAGGACATTTCACCCAGAAAGAGCAGCTACCATGCCAGGCTACAGGATTGGATTAGCAATATTATTAGCCCCACATTTGAGTTCCGGGACCGTCTGAAGGGGGAAGTCAGTCGCAGAGTCTTTAAGCCTCAGTGACAGTGCCAAGGCACCATGCAAAGCGAAACCAGAGGAAATCCACAGGGTTATGAACACAGGCTTTCTGCTAGTTCACTTTGACCAAATCTTTAGAGGATTCCCTGAGAGTAAACATCTCTAATTCATTCCAAGTAAAAGAGAGGAAAAAAAGAAGAAGAAGAAGAAGATAAATATCCCACTTACTGCATGTGCCGTCCTCCGTCCACAGGTTGCGGTGAGAGGGCGGTTCTGCTGTCCTTACCTCCTCCAGGTTGCCCCCGGATTAGGCATCCACAGGAGCGGCAAGAAGCCTGTTGACTTTGTAACTGGACCAGGAGCAGCGCATCGCACTGCTGCCCCGGAGCCGGCCAGGACCGAGTGCTGAGCTTCAGCACGAGAGCACAGCATCTATTACCCCCGAGGCTCTGCCATTTCACCTACACCTGGGCGGATCTATCAAGCTTCATCTCTATTAGACTATTTGACTCTGTGGTTTAAGAGGGAGGAGGGAAAGGAAAAAAAAAAAAAAAAAAGGAGGCTCGCCGTTGTCACACTTGTTTCCTATTAAAGAGCCTTACGGTGGATTGAGTAATTGTGTACGAAGGTAGTCTGGCTGGCAGATGTGTGCGGCCCCAGCGGAGCACTAGATTCAAGGCAGATGGGCTGTACCAGGGCGCAAACAACATGGAGAGAGAGAGAGGCGTGATTAAAACAGCAGGCCTCCGTTTTATGGTATTGGAAGTGGGGTAGCAGGAAAGCCCCTGGGAACCAGAGTTCCCCAAATGGTATTGCTCTACAGCAAGGAAAACAATAAATTCAATAAAAAAAAAAATGAAAGATGTTCCAGCTACAAAAGTTATAGAGATATTTATAATATGCACTTTAACTATTAATGAAGGACGAAATGAAGCACCCTTCCCCAACGCCCTACCTGAATTTAATTAAAACTACTCAATCATGGGTCAGAGTGGGTGACTGGTAGTGTTAACGTGATGGGTTTGAAACAGATCCTTCATTCTGCTCTATAAGCCAAGGTTATCTTTTTAATCTGAATGAAATTGCTTTAAGGAGATTTACACTGTAAGGCAGATTGACATTCTGCTACTGGGCATTTAAAAAAAAAATGTGGTTGAAACCAATTGTTAGGGAAAATGTCCTCTTGTAGGGATTTCTTCTTACCACATATTATCTTAGGCACCTTAACCCATGGAAATTTTAGAGCTTTCTATGTCACACCCTTTGAGAATCAAAAATGTATTAAGTAATCAGAATGACTATAGTTAATTTTCACAGATAAGAACTGTTTGATCTATTTCCCAGTGTTGTTGAGAGCTACTTTCTTATGTTTAACTAGGGGCCTAGTGCATGAATTTGTGCACCTTGAAAGAAACTGTGGGAAGCGAGGCTGCCGTGGGCACAGGGGTGGGTCTCAGCCCATCTTCTGTGCCCCCCGCCCAGCCCCTCTTGCTGTGAGCCCTGGTCCCCTGTCTGCTGGTAGCCCCGCTCCCGCTGCCACCGCTCCAATATGTTGACAGTGCTGGCCCCAATCGCTCTGCACCATCAGTGGGTGTGAGCAGGGCTGGTGCCATCAGTGGGTGCAAGTGGTGGCTGCTGCCATGATCACCCCTCAGGAGCAGGGGGGGGTGGAGTAGCCCTCAGGGGTGATCAGGGCTGGCGGTTGCCACTTGTACCTGCTGATGGCACAGGGCGATCGGGGCTGGTGCCAGCAGCAGGTACAAATGCCTGGTGGGACCTTGGCATGGGAGCAAAGAATTTTCAGTAACCACCAGAGGCTCTCCCCGATGACAGCAACTGGCGCCCAGCCTTGGTCTGGCTTCCCTGCTCACCTGCTCCACCATCCTGCCACAGCTGATGCCGACCATGTTCCATGCTTTGCCGCCTGCTGCCGACACCTGCCATATTCCACGCGTGCCCCTTCTGGTCAGAGCACATCATAGCGACCGATTGTTCGGTTGTTCGGTTGTTCTGCCATTCATTCTATTTGCATATTAGGGGTTTATATATATAGATAGTGTGCAACTACTATTATAATTAATGATGATGATGGTGATAACTGAACAATTGTTACATGCCAGAAACTCTGCAAAGAGCTCAACATGCCTATCTCTTTTAAGTCCTACAAGGACACTTTGAGGTCAGTGTTACTATTATTATCACCTTTCCCCCCCCCCCCCCATTACAGATGAGGGAAGAGTTATAGAGGTCCTGCTAACCAAGGTCACACATTTGTTATGACTTGGAAACAAGATTTCATTGGATCTCACTCTTCTCCATGTCATACCATCTCCATGCAGAACAGTTCTTATCCTGCACAAAATAAGATGATTTTCATTGATTCCTTTTACAGGAAAATTGGAAATAAATGCTTCTTCTATTTCTCTGAGTAGTTATAATTTAGAATTAAGTTCTCTAAATCAGTAGGAAGAAACATTAGATAAAAAATTTTAAATTTTAATAAATAAATTCTTAATTTTCAATGTTTCCCTAGGTCATCTAAATATATTGTTTAAGTAATCATTTCTTATTCTTCCTGTTATATTTTATCATTTCCTTATGGGAGATAATACTTTATTCCTTCTAGTAGAAGCTCATTTTACTCAGCAGTAAAATCACTAAGTAGATTTTAAAAAGAAGAAAAATCCTCTTATTTTATTTCTAAAAACAAAGATAAGAAAAGTAAATTTGAAAATAAGTTAAGTTACATTTTTGTGGAAATTTTATTTAAATAATAAGATTTATATTTAAGAAAACATTTTGCAAAAAATAAACAAAATAAAATTATGGTTTGAATAATAGCATAGTCTATGTCAGGGGTCCTCAAACTTTTTAAACAGGGGGCCAGTTCACTGTCCCTCAGACCATTGGAGGGCCGGACTATAGTTTAAAAAAAATTATGAACAAATTACTACGCACACTGCACATATCTTATTTTGAAGTAAAAACAAAATAAAATGGGAAAAAATAAAATATTTGTATTTGCATGTGGCCCACGGGCTGTAGTTTGAGGACCCCTGGTCTATGTTATATGACAGATTACACTGACATACATATTTATTTATAGTCCTCAGAGTTTGGATATTTATAATAATCATGCAAAAACTTAGCAAAGTGTCCTATCTATCATTTCATTCAAAGCAAGAGAGTAATAATGAATATGCTTCTAAATATAAGAACAAATTCAAGGGAAGTATTAAAAGATGATGAAGGAGAACTACAGTGTATGGTGAAAATGATTATAGAGTACCAAAAAGAGATAGATAGAAACAAAGAGTAGAGATAACACTGGGTGAAAAGACAGGTCATGACTTAAATGTAACCCAAGGGGCCAATGCAACTTGAAGTCTAAATGGTTCACAACTACTGCTTACACACAGAGGCAATGTAAGGAGAGGGCATTTTTAACTATTTCTGGTTATTTTAGTGTGTGTTTGTGTATAACTGAGTGAATGTATGCTTGAGGGTTTATGTATCCCAAAGACATTATAGACATATTTTGATATAAAAGTTATAGAAAAAAACAGTACTGGACGAATACAGAACTATCTTTAGAAATATTTTATAAGAGAAAAATTAATCTTAGTTTTATTTAATTGGAGTTAAGTAAATTAGTCTAAAGTTTACCAATGATCATATAAAAGCTTTTTATGAACTTCAGCCAAACATTTACAATTTTCAGATTTTCAAAGTTTTCATTGGAAAAAACAAATAAAAATTCTACATTTTCATGGTTTTACTTAAATGCCATGAATGCTTTCAATGTGATTTATTTCTATCTTGGCTGAAAATGGTACATATTGGAAATATCCCAAGAAATGGTCTGGGGAGTTTCCAGTTTAACTTACATATGAAAGTCAGGATAAGATTCAGATAAGCATACAGACTTTATTTTTATTTATTTCTAGTTTTATTCACAACCCATCATATCAGTTTATTCTCAAGATAATCTTTTATACCAAACTAGAGGCTCGGTGCATGAAATTCGTGCATGAGGAGGGTGTCCCTCATCCCGGCCTGAACCCTCTCCAATCTGGGGCCCCTCAGGGGATGTCCTACTGCTGGTTTAGGCCTGATCCCTATAGGATCAGGGCTTAACTGGGAGTCAGACATCCCTCTCGTAATCCAGGACCACTGGCTCCTAACCACTCACCTGCCTGCCTGCCTAATGCCCCCAACTGCCCTCCCCTTCTGGCCTGGTTGCCCCCAATTGCCCTCCCCTGCCAGCCTGATCTTGCCCCCAACTGCCTCTGCCTTGGCCCCACCATCATGGCTTTGTCTGGAAGGAGGTCGGACGTCCGGAAGTTGGCTGGTTGACCCGGTCTAATTAGCATATTACCCTTTTATTAGTATAGATGTTATCAAATTTATGAACTAATTATTAAGTGCTCGCAGTTTCTTTTTTTTCTTTAAAAAAGTGAAAATAAAAATCTTTCCACAACCAAATAACTTTGTCACCAATTTCCACCCCACCTTCCATTGTGTTTATCAGCATATCATCACACATGATCTACCTTTAGTTGTACTGTTGTTGACCATAGTCACAGTGGCTGTGGAGTTATTATTAATAAGATTTTTTAAAATAAATTCCAAATGTGATCTTCCATATCCAATTCAATATCAAAAATATTTTGTTAAAATTATATACAAATATTTATGTGATATATCTGTTCAAATATGTAAGATATTATGTAATTGAAACCAAAATTCATGGTATTCTTAATTATCTGGTTCAATATTTGAGTCTTTTAAAAACCTGTGTCTCACTTGGGTCAAGATTTTAAAGTTCAAATAGTAAATAACTTGAGCTCCAAACTGCTTATTTCTGTGGTTAAGGTAATAAAAACCCTCATGCTGATCCCTAGTTACAAGGTGACATTTCTGCAAAAACGGCATCAATTTGTGTTTGTTGTTTTTTAATCCTCACCAGATGATATTTTTCCCACTGATTTGTAGACAGAGTGAAAAAGAGGGAGGAGGAGAGGGGAGAGAGAGAAAGAGAAGAGAGAGAGAGAGAGAGAGAGAGAGAGAGAGAGAGAGAGAAGAAAGATACATGGACTACTGACTGGAGCTAGGGATAGAAAATGCAACCAAGGTATATGCCCTTGACTGGCAGTTGAACCCACAATCCTTTGGTCCACAGGCTGATGCTCCAACTACTGAGCCAAACTGGCCAGGGCTGCATCAATTCTTAAATGTAAATATACTTTATATAAATATCTTCAAAGAAATTCTCTATTCTAGTTTTTTTACCTCATTGTTAACATAAGAATACAAAAGATGGGAAGCTTTTTAAATCATAGGATCCACTGTGTCTTCTGCATAGATTTGCTTGTGTGTTTGAATTTTTTCCCCAGTGTTGTTTAGATAGATGCAATCCTAATATATAAAAACCCCTGGTCCATAACAACCAAAGGCTGGACCAACCGGAAGTCAGTCCTGCAGTCAATGCTGGGTTGCTGTGGTGACCCAGCACTGACTGCCACTGCTGCCGGGCGGCGACCCAGCACTGACTGCTGAGGGAGCTGTGGATCAGGCCCAGAGAGAGGCCCAAAGAGAGAGGCAAGGTCTGATCCGCAGCCTCCATGGCAGCTGTTGATCAGCCATTGCCTCTCTCTTTCTCTCCAGGCTTTGCCAGCATCCACACCTCTGTATCTGTCCAGGCCTCTGCTGGGACTGCTGATCAGACACTCCTCTCTGATCAGGCCCAGAGATAGGTCTAGAGTTGCTGACTGACATAGAAACCAGCCAATCAGAACCAAATCTGGGTGAACAGCGAAGGCAGAGCCTATGGTGGGGGCTGAGGAGGGATTTTAAGGGCAACAGCTGTTTGGTGTAAGGTGTAAGAAAGCGGTTCAATTTTTTAATGACCAGTGTGGCAGTATAGTGTATATGGCTGGCTATCAGTCCAGATATAGAGATTATGTATTTTTGTCTGCCAAGAGCACCTCCTCCTGCTGAAAAAGGCTTTTCCCCCCATTTAAGCAATCCTATCCTATATAAACTATGTATACTAATAAAAGGGTAATATGCTAATTAGACTGGGTCATCCAGCCATCTTCCAGATGTCCAACTTCCTTCTGGACAAAGCCATGGTGGTGGAGGCTGAGGCAGAGAGGGCCATTGGGGGTGAGATCAGGCCGGCTGGGGAGGGCAATTAGGGGTGATCAGGCAGGCAGAGGCAGTTGGGGGCGAGATCAGGCCGGCAGGGGAGAGCAGTTGGGAGTGAGATTAGGCCAACAGGGGAGGGCAGTTAGGGGCAATCAGGCAAGCAGGCAGAGGCAGTTAGGAGATCAGGCAGGCAAGCAGGTGAGTGGTTAGGAGCCAGCGGTCCCAGATTGCGATTGGAGAGGGTGCAGGCTGGGCTGAGGGAACCCTCCCCCCGTGCATGAATTTCGTGCACCAGGCCACTAGTTATATATAAGGTGAAGACAGGATAGAAAACTTTATGTTTTATTGATTTGCCAGCTCTAGAAGATGGGAATAGTGTTATTTTTTATTTTTATTGATTACTTTTAGAATACATTATGCATGTGGGCAAAAAAAATGTGTATGCCCCAAATCATTAGTATTCTATTAACTTTATGATATTATTTTAATAATATATTTTAGTAAGACTGATAAAATATCAACAGAATATGATGCATAAAGTTATTAAAGGGAACATATTTCTGTGAGTATATCTGAAAAAAATTATAGAGATCTATCATTTGGATGTGAATAATTAAGAATTCAAAGAATACTTAGGAGTAACTCTTATTGTGAAACTAGTCATAATTTGTATAAATCCATGACACAAAATGTTTCCAACACTGCTCATCTTTTTCTTCTATTAGATATTATATATTTTTCTTAAAATATACTACTGGCCAAGGTCAAGAACATTCTCTCCAAATATTTTGCCTGTGGTAAAAATGCTAGTAATGTAGGAGAAAGAGAAAAGTTACTACTTTGAATATTTTCTTAAATTTTTTCTTTATCCTCTGGATTAATTTAGGACCTTAGCTAGTGGTCACTGGAAGGCTGGTATAACACACTTTTCAAAGGACAAGTTGTATGTCAGAAGAGCTTTCTTGGAGAATATAAATAGTTTGGGGGGTCAATAATGGTTACGGGAGCCATCATAAAAGCTTCAAGTTGGCTGAAGTCTGTAATAGATCCTCAGTAGGAGGTCAAGCCAATAAAAGTTATTCTTAGAAAAAGATATCTCTGGATGAACACAAAATTAGGCAAAGGTTGGAGGTGGAGGATAGAGAAGCCAAAGGAAATTTAACATTTTTAGACCAACTCTACAATTTTGTTTAGGCTAATACTGTAAACTACGCAAGTTAATTAGAGAATATTTGTGAGACAGTTAATCCAAATGCAAAAAATCTAGACTGAAAAAACATTTATACCATTATTCAAGATTTATCAGGTAATGTTTAACTCAGCTCAATAAGCTATAGATGCTTCTTATAAGCTATCACTGATGTAGATTTTATAGAGAAGTAAAGCAAGTCCTACCTAGTGTTTGACCCTAAAACATTTTACAAACTACTTGGGATAAAAATATATACACAGTAAATTAAATGAGATTTTATTATCAGAAAGATTGACACAGGCAATACATTTAATAACAGGTCAGAAAAATGAGAGATCAGTGTGGTTTGCATGAATTCAGAGGTAGGGAAGGCTATTGTGTGGTTCAGAAATGATGACAAAAACAGTCTCTGACAAGTAGAAGATTTGAATTGGGGAATCATGAAGAAAGTTGAGGAGGGCCAAAATTGTGTAGAACAAAGAAACATTGTTGGAAGTTTTCTGGTAAGCGCCTGGCATGATAAATATGTTTTGGAAAGATTCATTGAAAGGGATTAGGAAAGGCAAGACAGCCTTTCAGTATACTGCAATAACTCAGGTACTGACCTATATTTCTCATTTGACCATCACTTTTCTCTGCACAGGACTATCCCTAAAGACGGATATACTCTAGGCCTTTCTTCTCCTATGTTCATGCCATGTGACTGTGGTTCATTGGAGCATGTGGGATTTTAAAAGTCTTTGATTTAAATCCCGATTCCATCACTTAATAACAATTTAACTTCCCCAAACCTCATTTTAAAAAAGGGATTGCAACCCTATTTATGAAGTTTAAGTATGATGAGATCACTAAACTGGAACTTTATACAATGGAATAAATATAAGCTTGTGGTTGGCTAATCAGAATATCTGTGTCCCCATTATCTAACATCATGACTGGATTGTAGTACAGATGTCATAAATACTTTTTTGCAAATGATTATATGTTTTCATATTTCTCATAGGATTTATTAGTACACAGAAAACTTGCTAAATTTGACTTTTTTAGGATGACCAACTAAACTTGGTTAATTATAACAGAACTAAAAAAACAAACAAACAAAAATCACATGGTTTCAAAAGGAATTTCAAAGCTAGAAGAAATAAAACCTTGTATCTAATGAGATAAGAATAAAGAGGTGGAGTGAAAATTAATTCTAGAAGTAACAGAAAACAATAGTGGATTTTAAAAGATAAATATTTATTTCATGTTTCTTCTTTGCTCAAATGAGAAATCCAGAAATAACATTCTGAGATTTTTATGGCATTAATTTTCAAGCCATTAGAGATATGGCATCTTTCTTTCTACTCTGCCATTTTTGGCTAATAGATGTCAATATCATGGTCATAAGATGGCTGCTGAAATTCTGGTCATTGTTTTTGTGATGACCAGAGGAAAGGGAAAAGGGTAAAAAGGTGATCATACCAGTTGTTCAGCCCCATTTAAAGGGGAAATTCATAAGGTCCACACAACAACCTTTGCTTATGTAATATTGGCTTCACAGTTGTAATAAAGTTTGATAGCATTGACTATCAAAAATGGTGGCTAATTCATACCTTTGCTCTTATACATTTTAGAAAAAGATTGCTAACTGTATTTTCATATATATATATATATATATATGTTAAAAGCCTGTTTTCTCTATCACGAAGATTTAAAACTTGTCATATGATTTAGTGGAACTTTACTGCAGCACATTTTGATTATACACATTTAGACATTGCTTTTAAAGAGGTCTGAAGGAATCTGAAAACACTAAAGCAAATGCTAAAAATCCTTTAGGCAGGAAGTATCAGGAGTGAAAGCTGGTTTTCATTGTTCAAATAATTATTCTACAATGGTTAACATTTCACAGTGGCATGTTATATGTGTCATTTTATTTATGTGATTGAAAAGTAGAAGGCAGTACAACCTATTTAGTAAATCCAGATTTTTGAGAAGCAATAATGAAGAACAAAATCTTTATTATGTGTTTTGATCCTATCATAAATTAGTAAGTGCTTTCTAATAAGATTTGTAGGAAACACATCTAAGTTTCCTCACACCTTTAATTTAGCAATAGCATGTTTACTAAACAACTGAATTATTCATCAAAACCTTAGATTACCTATAAATATGCTTTTTCTTTTTTTTTGTCTTTAAAATTTTTCTTTTGTGGAAAGTCTTTCTTGTTGCCATAATTCCGGTTATCACCATCTTCAGCACTTTTAATAAACACTACTTGAATATTTAGTATATGCTAAATAATCTTGCATCAATGTCTATCTAAATTTTATCTTGTTCTCTCTCATTGCTTAGGTAATAAAAGTAATTTTTTCTAACAAAGTGGTTCTTTAAATTTATAAATTACTATGAATACTTTTATGTATTTGTTTATTTTCCCTAATTAACTAATCCTATATAATAAAAGCCTAATATGCTAAGTGTCTGGTCATCTGGTTGGCCGTTCAACCGATCAAAGCATAATATGCTATTGATATGCTAAGGCCACTCAACCACTTGCTATGACATGCACTGACCACCAGTAGGCAGACAGTCAACCAGTTGACCAGTTGCTATAACGTGCACTGACCACCAAGGGGTAGATGCTCTGATTGGTAGGTTAGCTTGCTGCTGGGGTCCAGCTGATCAGGGACTGAGCAAGACAGGCCAGACACACCCTGGAGCCCTCCCGCAATCCCTCCCCAGCTGGCCAACCTCCCTTGTGTCTCCCTGGCCCTGATTGTGCACCGGTGGGGTCCCTTGGCCTGGACTCTAGCAATACAGAACCCCTTGGGGGATGTTAGAGAGCCAGTTTCAGCCTGATCCCACAGGGGGAGTGCCACTCATCCAGAAGTTAGGCTCACAGCTGGCGAGCGTAGCGGCAGTGGTGGGAGCCTCTCCCACCTCTGCAGTAGCGTTAAGGATGTCCGACTGACGGCTTAGGCCTGCTCCTCCTGGAAAGTGGGCCTAAGCTGTCAGTTGGACATCCCCCAAGGGCTTCTGGACTGTGAGAGGGCACAGGCTGGGCTGTGGGATGCCCCCCCACCAAGTGCACGAATTTTGTGCACTAGGCCTCTACTCTTTAATAACTCTCAAGAGCTACCATTATGCTATCAAAATGAAGTATTTAATTGGTGTAAAGATACATTTCTATAATTTTTTCTTGCTCTATTTTCTCTATTAGTTCCTGGTAAACATTTGTAATATAGGAAAATGAAGTTAGAAATGTATACCTTTATAATCTTACATTCTCAAAAAAAAATAATTCTCCTTTTAACAGATTTTTATTGAACATCTACTGTATTCAAATCCACTATGTGCAGCAAGGTAAATATAAGTTGAAATTTTATTAACACTATAAAAGACAATAAAATGTCCTTAAATGATTAGCAAATTATTATTTTAAAAACTGCCCTATAAATTGGTTTTCTGAATTTATAAGAAAATTAGGTAACATGTTTAAGTGCCCCCTTTTTCTCTTTTATTAGTGTTGATTATCAATGATGCAAACAGTAGTATTCTTTTTTTATTTTTAGTCAGTAAAGCCTACTTATAAATATATATAGTGTTCAAAGCTCTATTTTTAATAGGATCCCAGGATACTAATTAGACATGCATAATTCAGATGACCATAATATTATAGAGAATGTAGATGTTCAGTTCTAAGTGCCAACAAGATTGCTCATCATAAAAACACTTCAAAGTAGTTAACTGTGAATATTACATGGGTAAAATGAAGAGATTAGTAAAATAACAATATTGTTAATAAAAGCATATTCTAAGTTACCAGAAAATGGTATTATGAAGTGATGTTAGTGATTATAGAGACATTGCTTGCTAACTGTACTTGTTATCAGGACAGAAGCATAAATTGTGCTTTAAAGACTGGAGAGTTAAAGCTCACAAGTAGGAGGTCCTCAATAGCATATTAGGAGGTTTATTTTATTTTGAGGGGCAATTGGAAGCCAATTATGGCTCCTCAGACTATGAAACATGAAACAACATAATATTTGAAAAAACATTCCCCTCTGAGAGCGTCACAAGAGTTTAGAGGTAAGAGTAAGGATTTTTTCCAGTACTTTGCCGAGAGGCAGGGACGGCTTGAACTGAGACTGTGTAACAACAGAGCAAAGGAAAATTCCAAGAAATAGTATAATGAATAGGATTTGGTAATTACTCAAACACACAGGACAGAGAATACAGATACAAAGAAGACTTGAAAATAAATAGAGAATGTTCTGTGACAAAACAAGGGTGACCAACTATCTCTCTAATCACAGTGTTTATAAAAAGCCACATTGCAGAGTTCACTACACAAACAAAAAAGATAATTTTCCACATACAAAAGAGATTCAAATTCTAAACAGCATCATCCACTTTTCTGCATGATTTTAGTGAAGCAGAAAACAAAATATTCTCCCTGGGTACTTTTTGCTGCTTTGCTGCTCTGTGCCAACAACAGTCAGTGGACTGAACAGCTCTCCGTACCCAGAGAAAGATGACTGAAGAGTAAGTGTCAGCCTGGGATACATAACCAGTGATGTTTTCCAGGGGTCACCTTTGGTTCCAGGGCTGCTTAAGTGTGATTTCAATGGCCTGGAAAATGGGGTAGAATAGGCTCATCAAATTTGTAGATGAGCTCAATCTTCTGAAGAGAATAAAGACAGGGCTACTCATGGAAGACAGACTCAGTGTTCACAATGAACTTGGAAAATTAGAAAGCAGTGAGAAATGAACTGAGCAATATTTAAACGGCTCAAATTTCAGGTAGTGCCGCAGAAGACAGAGACCCATCCTCAAATAACACACCTATCTCTATAAAAATGGGAGGAACGGTGATTGGAATATTACTGGAAATACTCTCTACAGCATTGCTGAAAACAGTGGGGCATGGTGCCTGCTTGCCAACAAGAACACAGGAGAACTAAACTCACTACATTCTAGCATTTCTTATGAATTTAAAATAGAGGCCCCAAAATACTTACACAGACTTCCATTTAGCATTTCAGCAATAGTTAGATATCTACTAAATGAAATTCTCCATTTTGTTTTAGTGCTTCATAACAAGTGAAAATGATGCTAAATAAATCTATTTCAAAGAATTAGCATCAACAGTTTAGAGATGAATATAAAAACCTACAAAAAACTATGTTTACAAAAAATATTTTATTTTGAATATAAAAATGTTCTTAATCACATTGTTTCCAATATTAACTCACTCAACATTTATTCAGGAAATAAAAGTTAAGTGCCAGTGGTGACTAAAAGGAATTACTGACCTCCAGGAGCCCTTAATCTAGGGCAGGGGTCTATAAAAGTCTAGATAGTAAATATCTTAGGCTTTGCCGAACAGATGGTCTCTGTTACAGCTCAACTCTGACGTCGTAGGGCAAAAGCAGTCATAGACAACATATAAACAACTTGTGTAACAACTATCTTATCCACTAACATAAGAGTTGAAAAACTAAGGCACGTGGATCAAATTTGGCTCAGCGCCTGATTTTGGAAACCTTTATGGGAACACAGCTACACCTGCTTGTTTATATGTTGTCTGTGACCGGGTATCATGTGAAAGAACTCCCAGAGATGAGCAAGGAGATGGCTTTAGAATGGTTGTTTGGGAAGGTTCCACTGAGAAAGTGACATTTTAGATGAGATCTGAAGAATGATTGATTCATAGTAGCCCCGTCCATGCATAGGGAACCAGTAAGTGCCATGGCTCTCTGGGGCAGAAAGAACCAGGTAGCAGCAGGTAACAGAGTGTATTGTGTGCTGGGCCGGTTCTAAGTAAGGAAAGAGCGATGGTAAAGGAGTAAAAGTTGCTGCCAATCAGGATATCACATTTCAATGGAATACGCATGAGCAGAATGTCGTGAAAAGTTCTATCAAGAAAATAAAACAAGCTGATGTGGTGGTATGATTTGGAGGGAAGGGGTCAGTAAGTATACGGCATTTGAGCTGAATGTAAAGGAGACACTTTGAAATCACTGGGAGAAACAGTTCCAATCCAAGGAAAGAGCAAATCCAAGTCTCAGAGGTAGAAATAAGGTTGCCATGAGTAGGGCAAGATCTCATGTATATTAGTGACATGTGCTGTGATAGACAAGACTGAGGGAGCAGTAGACCTGGGAGGGAATGTCAGGAGTTCTGTTTTGGTTGTGTTAAGTTTGATATGCTCCCTAGACATCGGAACCAAGATTTCCAGTATGGCGTTGCATACGGGAGTCCATGGCTCAGAGCTGGAGCAGTAAGGATAAGTTTGGGAAACTCATACATACATAGAAAATCAGTATGCTTGCATATAGAATATAAGAGGGGCTTTTGAGAAAAAATTAAAAAGGTAGGCAGGTGACATGATAGAGGGACTTGCAAGCCATTTTTAGCAGGCTGTATTATTCCAAATATACTAAGAAAACCATCACATTTTAAACCAAGAGAGTACCATGATTCCGTTTATAATTAAAAATGTGACTCTTCATTATTTGTAAACTTTCAAAATTGTCTACCTACCAAAATCTATTTGTGATCCCCAAGTCATTTGCAGACATGCACAGCACAGTGAAAAAAAATGAGCCTCGGAGTGTGCATGTCCCCAGCTGAGGATGAAGAGGTGATTCTTTTGGCGGGCCACTTAGTACAACATGTTTCACTTTTTGTGCTTTTTGTTGCTGAGTTTGCGGTTTAAAATGTCCCCTAAGCAAAGTGCTGAAGTGCTGTCTAGTGTTCCTAACTCAAAAAGGCTGTGCTGTGCCTTAAGGAGAAAATATCTGTGTTTAGATAAGCTCTGTTCACGCATGAGTTACAGTCGTTGGCTGTGAGTTCAACGTTAATGAAGCAAAAGTACGTTTTATTATGTAAGGTGCCTTTAACAGAAAAATAACCTAAAGAAGATTGCATATTGATCAGCTGATGACAATTCTGTGACCAGAGGTTTGCAGGAACCCAACCCTGCATTTCTCCTAGGAGCAGTGGTTCAGTATTCATTAATTCCATACTTGCACTGACTTTAAAGAACATAACTACCGTGAATAACAAGAATTGACTGTATGGCTCAAAAAGGCTACATTGAATTATACTATGAGACAGTTGGGTTTATTATAAGGAAGCTTTTCTTATAGCTGTATAAAACACTGGCAGGACTTTAGGAAAAAAAAAGTAATTCCTTTTTCAAATCATATATATATATATATATATATATATATATATATATATATATATATATATATATATAACAAGCAATAATTGAGAAACTTTAGCCTTCAGATTATATATAGCAGTTGGTTTATTTTATTTGTCATTAGATAAAATGTAAAGTGAAGTTTCAGTTGGCTTTTTCTACCCTGGCCTTGAAACCAACAAATACAATTATGTGCATATGTGAGACTAAAGCCAAGTGCTTAGCGCATGACAAATAATCCTTGTTTCAGTAAGTGTTAACCTCTGCTGCTGCTGCTGCTGCTGCCGTTGCTGCTGCTGTTCCAAGCGCCCTGAGTAGAAAGGCCCTATTTCAGCCCAGAGAGAACACTCTCAAGGGACAGAGGTGAGGTGGCCACACAAAGCAGATTAGCCCCTTCCCTAAAGCTAGGTGTGACTCAGGACATTCTGCTTATGCCTGCCTTCTGGGCAGCATCCCCTTCTGTTGGTGGCCCTTGGCTGGTACAATAAGTTATATGCTCATACTTACCCAGAGACGTTGGTAAGTAAAAATACAGAATATGGATATAATGGTGGAGCAGCTGCCACTTCACTTTGGAACCAGAGTTAGGCAAAGGCCAAGGAAGGGAGGAGTGTTCCATGCCAGTGTGTCCTAAGCAAGGAGTGGCTGCTATAAGGGTCAAAGAGCGATTTTTAGGGCTAAATGTTGGGGACAACTGGCAGTTATTAGAGCTGTTAGAGCAGGGTGTTGGGACTGATGGAGCAGGAGGCCTGGGTTTATGATGGCACCAAGACCAGAACGAGGTAACAGGGAGGCTGCAGAAAGCCAGGTTTAGAGAAAGTTAGCTAATCAGGAAATGTAAAAAGAAATTTTGTTTTTAAATGTGAGAAAGGTGGTATCAGAGATACAATGGAAACAAGCGGGATTAAGTAAATGTAAGCATTAAGTTTATTCATAACTTTCTTTTTTTAAAATACATTTTTTATTGATTTCAGAGAGGAAGTCAGAGATAGAAACATCAATCATGAGAGAGAATCATTGATTGGCTCCCTCCTGCGCGCTCCCGCCCACAACTTGGGCATGTGCCTTTGATCAGAATCGAACCCAGGACCCTTCAGTCTGTTCTATCTATTGAGCAAAACCGGCTAGGGATCTGAATTTCTTTAATTTTCTTCATGTCTGTCTCTCTCCTCCTTTTCCTTCATTGCCTCCAATATTTCAGGAGCCTATTTTTCAGAATTTGAGTCACAATTATTAATTCTATCCTCTTTTTATCTCCTGTTTTCCCCTACCTCTTTCTCTGTTTCACTGGCTAAAATAAAATATCGTTTTCATGTTTATTTTTTGCTTTATTCTTTTCTAAGTGGAAGGCAGCCTATGTGTGATCTGGCTGTGTCCACCTCTCCTGCTGGACCTAAGATCACTCCTCTAGTCTGCAGCCACCCAGAGCCTTCTTTCGGATCCTCCCCAGAGACAGATTTTTCTATTACAAGGGCTGCCCGTTCACAACTCCCTTCTCTTTGGAGACCTTCCTTTAGTCTGTGTTACTTCTAGTCATTATTCATTTCTCAGCGAAATGTCACTTCCTCAGATAGGTCTTCCCTAATTACACCAATCAAAAATGTTTACTAATGATGACTACTGTGTAGCAGCCCTTGTCCTAGATAGGGGGCTATAGTCGTGAGTGATACAGATAAAAACTGGGGCTCTCATGGAGTTCCCAGTGAGGGGGAAGATAACAACTGAAATAAGAAGTAAACTGGTGTTGTGTTAGATGATCTTATTTTCCATAGAGGAAAATAAGAAAGGAAAAGACGATAAAGGCGGGGGGATTGGGTTGGAGGGTTTGCAAGTTTAAAAATTCTGTTCTGTGAAGACCTCTCTAGGAGAATAGTATATGAAAAAAGACCCAAAGAATGTGAAGGAATAAGCCATGGAAATCTTGGGCACAAGCTGAGGAAGGGTTCATTCTAAAGGTCCTTAAGAGGAAACAATAGGAACATTTAAATAGCATGAGCCAACTGTGCAAGGGCTATTGAAGAGGTCAGGCAGGCAACTGGGCAACATACTGTGGATAATTATTGGCTCTTACCTTGGTGCTCTGCCTTACATTTTAAACCATACTCCCATGGCAGCTGGGTCAGGACTATACTGAAGAGGAGCAGAAATGTTCTTAAAGGTCCCTGCCCGCCCCACACTCCCCCCCCCCCCCCGCCACACACACACCCCATTGCATTCTTCTGCTCTTTTCATCTTTCAGGGCATCCTCTTCTTTCTCCTTTGAAAGCACTTATTAAAGTGCATCATTATGTATTCAATTTTATATTAATTTATTTAGCGTTATCCTTCATCCCTTGGAACATACGCTCCCTCGGGGCCAGGAGAGTCTAAGGTCCAGGATAGTCTCTTTTGTTGACTAGTGACATTGTTGACAATTTCCTCCTCCTCCTCCTCCTCCTCCTCCTCCTCCTCCTCCTCCTCCTCCTCCTTCTCCTTCTCCTCCTCCTCCTCCTCCTCCTCCTCCTCCTCCTCCTCCTCCTCCTCCTTCTCCTCCTTCTTCTTCTTCGTCACTTGGTGTTGAGTCTACTTCAGTGTCTGACTCTATAGTCAATACTTAATAATTTAAGTAATTGTTGTTGAAAAGGTTAAACAACTCTATCATGCATTATCTCTACCTTAGAAAGTATTTAATTGAGTCTCTGGGAGTTAAATAACTTGCCCAAGTAAAATGGGATAGTAGAAATTAAATTGAGGGTTTTTTTTTTCTGATTCTGAAGCCAAATCCTTTTAATCAATGCATTATTAAATAATATTTATATGATTTTCTCTAACAACATGAATCAATATTTGTGTTAAAATTGTCACAGAACATATTCAAATTTAAGCAGCTCCTTTTGATTTTCTATTTTAATTGGAAAGATTGATATTGTAAGTGCTGCTTTTTTTAGAGAGGGAGAGAGGAGTGGGGGGAGAGAGAGAGAGAGAGAGACTGAGACTCTCATATTCGCCCCCAACAGGGAATGGAACCTGAAACCTCGGCTATGTGCCCTGACAGGGAATCGAACCCACCTCCTTTTGGTGTGCAGGAAGATGCTCCAGCCAACTGAGTCACACCAGCCAGGGCTTACACGTATTACTTTAATACTGCATTTCCAAATATTATTCAATGTTACTCCGTTATGTGGTGAAAAAATTAATACACACACACACACACACACACACACACACACACACCAGTATATATGAAATACTTGGGGAAAAACAATCTTTCCTCTTCTTTTAAAAATGATGGAAGAAGTTTAAAAAAAAATTGCGGTTTTTGTTTATGGCAGCATGCAGCTCTCTAAGGACTTGAATCTTTGCAGTATGTCTTAGACTCAGTGAAGGCAGAATGAATAGAATCACATTTCCAGGAGGTTACCTAATATTATAAAAGGCTCTTGCTAAATCTCAAGTGATTTGCAGTAACATTTTACTGCCCTGTTGCTATAGCTTTCCACATGTATGTGTATACAAGCTAAGTCTTCAAGAGTGAACATGGACTGGCAAAACATCCTTGGTACATCTGTCCCATTAAAATAAAAAAAAAAACAGATTTTATTATAACCTATATTTTATTATTTTCTATCACAAAAATGAAAAATTATTGCAAAGTAGGCTAAATTAATCTAACATTTTAAAGTTAACTTTAAATATAAGTCTTTCAATGAAATGTTTACCTATTTAAAATAAGCAAAGCATCAATTAAGCATTTCTATTTTTTAAAGGAAAATGGGGAGGTACTATATTAGGCATTCCAGGAAATATAGTGTTAGAATCTGAAAGCTCATAAAAATGATATAATCTGATCTAGAGTATGCATGTGTTTCTTTATTTGATACATGTCCTCATAAGGAGAAAAATAATCAACAGGAATTGTGGAAATAAATACTTTCTAGTAACATTAAAGATTTCTTCTTCACAGTCTTGAAAATACCACCACAAGTACCAGCTGATCTGAAAATAGAAATTAGCCTGTGTGATATATCTGTCTCATGAGCAATGAAATAGCTCAGGTTTATCATGCCCTTCCTCTCAGAACCTGTTAGTAGTCAGGCACAAGTTTCAGGGGAATAATATGTGGTGTTGAAGGATTGTTTATAATTTCTTCTCTCATTCTGCTTCCTGCTCCAGAACATACCAGAAATTATAAATTTGCCCCAGATAATGTAAATTCCTCTCTAGCACACCTCATTTTCTCCTTACGGCACAATGAATCTCTGTAACATACCAGCTAATCAATCCTGGGAATTCAATCATCCATTGAATAATTAAACTAATCTAGATGGTTTCCATTATATGATGATACATCCAGATAGCTAATGTATTTTAAATTAAATTTACATTTTCTGTGAACATACTTCCAAATGTATCTTAAAGTTTATGAGGTTTCAGAATTCTGGAGTTTACCCCTTTTCCCTATCAAAAATAAAACAAGTGAAGTAGAAGCAGCAATTTACTAAGAAGTGTATTGTTAAAAGAATACTTTGAGACACAACTGTAGCCTTAAAATCCCTCTCCCTGTGCCTATACGGTTCCCCCCTTTAAGTATTGCCTCAGTGCTATGGGCACACCAGCGTTTTTATAGCTTCTGATATCTGGGATCTGGGATCTGCTTCTGTCACAGTTCTACTTATTTCTTTTCTATGTTTTGCCACTTAGAAAGAAAATCTACTTTATGAAAAATATTTCTTCAGCCCTTGGGAGCCCCAGAGAAAGAAGCAAGAGGTTGAGATGGCCTGTAGCATATTGTTTATGGCAGTATCCAACAAGCAAGATTTTGTATGTCTACATATGCTGCAAGCCTCATTTTAATTCCACCCTTGGGACATCCATCCAATAATGCTGCCAAAGTACACTCTTCGAAGTTCAGTGATAATAGACTCTGAGGACAGAACACTTCCAAAGTTTTCAACCAATAGGTGGCTTAGTTTTTCTTCCTGTTTTATACATGTGCCAATTTAAATATATATTCTAGAATTTGTGACTGTATGATTAAGCCTGATAAATAAATGCCTATTTACTTTTTAATAATAATATTAAATAATGTGTTTTCTATACTATACTTTGTTGGGTACGTTTCCTTTGTTTACAGTGCGTTTAAATATACATGATCCCACTTATATGTGAAATGTAATGAATAAAATAAACTGTTGAACAAAATAGATACAGAGACATGGAAGCATGGAACAGACTGATTAATCTCAGGGGGAAGGAGGAAGGGAAAGAAGAGATTAATCAAATAATTTATATTCACATATGCATAACCCATGGACATAGACAATAGTTCCGTGAAGGCCTGGGGGAGGGGGCAAAAACTGGGGATGGGAGGGGGTGGAAGCTGGGAGGAGGGGGTCAATGGGAGAAAAAAGGGGGAAATCTATAATACTTTCAATAAAGATAAATTTTTAAAAAGAATCTAGCTAAGAACATTAAAATATCAAGATAGATATATAGATGTAGATATAGATATAGATATAGATATATAGATATAGATATACAGACATCTATTCTGTTTAGGTGTTTGAACTTTTTTAAACACAGGTACACTTTTTTGTGTGTGTGTGAGTTGAATGCTTCTTATAGTGAAATATGAAATGTCCAAACATAACTGTAATCTCCCATCTGAACTGTTGCTTTCTCTGGATCTGTTTCAGGGGTTCTTGGCCTAAGCACAGAGAGGTGTCCGCTGATTTTACAAGCCAAGCCTGACATATGTGTTTTTCAGAGCTCTAGCATGGAGTAAGGAAAGTTGTTCATATTTCGGTCAAAGCAATGCTCAGGGGAGGAGCAAGTGTGTTCACTAAATCTGTATTACACCTGATACTCTAGGGCAAAGGTTTTATTTTGTGGTTTTCTAGATCAGGGTATTAATTATTACTAAAAGTAAATCAGATATCTGTCTTTCTATCTTAAATGACTGTGGATATATAAACAGCCTAAGTCAATATCACCCCCATTAAAAGACCAACACTGTACATGCTTCCTGTTTGTGTGTTTTTTAACTTCCATGTAAAGAAAACAGCAATCAAAGTCTTTATGACATTTTTTTGCATAGTGTTCTTAATCTACCTCTAGGCTAGAAATATTTAAATAACCAGTAAAAATTATGTTTCCCTGACTTGTCATTTCTTATTGAAAGTCTAAGAAAACTAGATACAAAGGTTTCTTCTTATATTTATAACACATATAGTTTCTCAGTTCACCTCTACTAGTAATGAAAATTTTAACTCAAACATGGTATAATTTCATTATAAGTTTGTCAGAAGTGATTTACACAACTATTCACACAGTTCAAGTAATATGATCCACATGTGTAGACTGAATAATGGCAAATTTAATATTCTTTGTCTCACTAACAGTGAAGCCCAAAATAGATTATCTAGGCACTCTCTACGGATGTCAGCAATTCATTTCTGGAAATCAGAAGTTCTGTCTGAAAGTGACTGTGGAAGCCCATTTCTCAAATCTTCAACCTATTTTCTAAAATGACTTTATATAAGCAACAAGCTACCATGGTAGAATGTGATATGTTTTAAAACATTAGTTTCTGATTAACAAGAGAATAATATGGTTGTTTAAAAATAAGCAGCATGGCTCAATGGTTGGAGTGTCGGCCCCAAAACCAGTGTCTCAGGCTCAGTGCAGGTCAAGAGTGAAAGGACAGAACAGGACTGATAGCTGTGTCCTTAACCCCTCTTCCAAGAAAAAGCCACAGAATGTATCAGTTACTCAGCCTGCCCTTATCTCGTCCAATGAGAAAGCAGGGGAAACTAGCCCAAGGCCAAAAGTATGCTGAACACCCCCCTGTCTTTGTGTAACCAGACCCTAGCTGCACCCTGCCCTTGCGTCACTAGCCCCCCCCCCCCCCCCGCACTCAACCAACCGGAATTGGTCAAACCAATGGTCAGAGTGTGCCCCCCCCCCCCTAAGCCCTATAAATTCTTTGTTCTCTTGGGACTCGGGGCTCTCTCTTGCATCCAGTAATGGAGGCGGGGGGGGGGGGGAGGGGACCAAGCGAGCTTGAATAAAAGACTCTCTGCTTTTGCATTGGATTTGGTGCTCCCTAGTGATGTCCTTTGGGGGATCTTGAAATCTGGGCATAACAAAGAGCACATACGTCAGTTGCAGGTTCAATTCCCCGACCCAGTCGGGGCCCCTGCAGGAGGCAACCAGTAGATGTGGCTCTCTCAGATCAATGTCTCCCTCTCTCTCTTTCTCACCCCCTCCTCCTTCCCTTCCACTCTCTCTCTAAAAGTCAATGGAAAAAATATCCTGGGGTAAGGATTGTTAGTAAAATAATAAAATAAATAAATAAATGAATTAATTAATTAATAGCAGTAAATGCAGTACAAATGTACTGTTTGCAAACCGTACAGTAAGCATTCATTTATAACACATGTCAAATGTAATGTAATAAGAATAAATTAGCCTCAGAAATCCCCAAACATTTCTGTTGTATTCTTTTATTACAAGTACATCACTAAGACCAGCTCAAATCAAAAGAGAAGGGAATTAGATCTCACTGCTTGGTATCAGGTGCAGTTTAAACTGACTGGTAGTGAAGTAATTGATACTAAACATATTTGTATATTATCTATCAAAGAAGCTGACAAACAACTCCCACATAAAACACATCTTGCCACCTGAGTTTTTAAATAAGGCTTTATTTTCACACTACTCCACATTTTAATTTACATATTGCCAATGATGCTGATACCGAATTTTTGGACTGGAACCCGGATTCTTTGTCCGCCAGAATTGAAGAATGAATTCATGGACCGAAAGTGGTACAGCAAAGGTGGAAATTTATTGAAGAATAGATACAGACTCCCACGTGGGGAGAGGGATGAGTCCCACAGAATGAACTCCCAGGTAGGGAGGGGAAAAGGGTCCCACTGAGTTCCTTTTCCCTATGGTTTATAAAGGCTGAAGGTCCTGTCTCCTGATATCCCCTCTGATGGGTCAATATTACCCTTTGAGCTGGGCTCAAAGGTTGAACCTCACATGGGACAGGTGAGGTTCTCCCCTCCTCCTTCCCTCTGGGCTTTCTTCTTTTCCATCTGAATGAAGGGCTTCCTTCTCTTTATTTTGTAAATATAGACTTTTCCTGGCTACTTCCAGTTCCCTTGTCTTATGTAAATACAACTGTTGCTCCATTGTCTTATGGAGATGTCACTGCAGCTGGCTTCCTTGTGTTATGGAAATGTACCTTCTCCCCGTTGGCAGCCCATGGACCTCAATTCTAAAAAATCCCTAAGCCTGTCTATGTTCCCCCAAAATTCCTGCTTCAATGCTTTTGCTGCTTATAGGAGTTAGAGTTAGGTAATTGTGACAGAGAACATATTTACTATCCCATAAAGTACTTCTCCATTGGTATTAGTAATTGTCATTGGGTTTTGAAGATGATGGTGCATCAGATGAATAAGGGATAATTTTAGACTCAGAGAATTTAACTGGGATTTTCCATTAGTTTCATGCTGACATTACTGAACAAAAAGATTTTGAAACCGTTTTAGGGAATTTAGCAGTAGCTTTTGAAATTTTAAATCAGTGCAAAATGGACTTTGCTTATGATAGATCCTCCCTTCCCCCAACTGGTGGGTGGAGTATGATGCAACCTGCAGCCCAGAAATGCCTGAGAGACTAACCAGGTACCTTATATGGACTATACATTGGACCACCAATCCACACCTGCCAAATACCCTAAGCCCTTGTCCTATATGGACAATGCAGTAAGCCACCAATCAGTGTGTGCCGAGTACACTAAGCCCCCACCCCTTCCCATTCCGCCCCTCAAAAGGCGAGCCCACCCCTGCACGTGCTGCTGTTCTCTCCATGTGAGACAGCCAGCAGGTCCTTCTCTAATAAATCCTGTAGTCCTGGTTTTCGGCCTTTGTCTGATCTTTCAGCTTAAACGTTTAATTTTTTTTTTATGTTTGGAGATCCATGGATGGTGTTACAAGAGACATCAGGCCATTTTCAAAGAAAAGCTACTCATCATACATTCAAGGATGATGCTATTGTTGCATAACCTTCTTTAAGTTGATATCCAGTGTTTTCACTGACTGCTCTTTCAGGTTTTTATCATTGTACATCTTCTTCAGACTACTATTGCCATTTCTCTGAGTGAAATTTAGAAGCTTCTTATATCTTTTTTTTTTTTTTTACCTCCTTAAAGGTCATTACCATTGCAAATGCAACAATTTCCCCCTTAGCACCAACTATGTTTTCAAAGCTTTTTAAATGGGCCACATATTGAAGATTTCATTTCTTTTATTTGTAGAAAAATTTACTGTCATGACTTGACAATGAACTCTAAAGCCTTTTCGATGTAAAAGTTTTTCCAAACGTCCTTCAATGAAGCTGGACTACTTTCCCCAGCCTCCGTCCAGGTAAATGTGACCATATTATTAAGTTCTTCCAATAGCACAGAAGTTGGGGCTTTTAATAAGGGCATACATGCTGTTTCCACTATGACATTCTACTTTGGGTGGTTACAGGTGGCAGATGACAAGGTTCTCAAAAAGGACAGAGTCTGAAAGGCACTGAATCATCACATGAAAGAAAGCTACCTTCCAACATGAATGTCTGCTTTAGATCATTATGTGAGCAAGAAATAAACTGCTGTGCTTATGTCATTAATAATTTGGGGAACTGATTACTATTGTAGGTTAGACCTACCCAACTATTACAGAAACAAGTTAGTATATAAAGATATTTTTGCAAAACTTTCAGACTTGTAAGTTTTGCACAAGTTTTTTTCATTGAGAAAGTAAGAATTAAACAGATTCAATCATTAAAAATGAGGAATGTAGAATTTTTAATTTGCATATAACCTCTAAGTTTGTTAATTACTTTTATATGTTTACTAGAGTCCCAGTGCACGAAATTTGTTCAGGGCCGGGGGAGGGTCCCCTCAGTCCAGCCTGCATCCTCTCCAATCCGGGACCCCTCAGGGGATGTCCGACTGCCGGTTTAGACCCGATCCCCAGGGATCGGGCCTAAACTGGCAGTTGGACATCCCTCTCACAATCCTGGACTGCTGGCTCCTGATTGCTCACCTGCCTGCCTGCCTGATCACTCCTAACTGCCACCCCTGCAGGTCTAGTCACCCCTCACTGTCCCCCCTTCCAGCCTAATCACCCCCAACTGCCCTCCTGCCAGCCTGGTTACCCCAAACTGCCCCCCACCAGCCTGGTACCCTCTGACTACCCCCCCTGTGGCTTGGTTGCCCCCAACTGCCCCCCTCTGCCAGCCTAGTTGCCCCTAAGTTCCCCCCCCCACCCGCTGGCCTGGTCACCCCACACAGCATGCTGTTCAGTCATTTGGTCGTCCCTCACTAATCCCCGCTGCCGGCTTGGTCATAGGCAGCCATCTTGTGAGGGCATGAGGGTTAATTTGCATATTACCTCTTTATTATATAGGATTTTGGCTTCTTCCCTGACAATCAATCTTAAACATGTGGTGCGGTGGCTAAATTTTCTGTCATTACTTTTTATTTTATTTTATACTTATTTTGTGTGAAGTTCTTTCCCACACAGTAATTATAAAAATATAAAAATGGGGCCATGCCACATATTTTTTATATTGTTCCATTCCACCTGTTATATTTGAGGCACGTGATAGGTTCATTATAAATGACTGTTAGGTGAGGTTGACAACCTTGGTCTTTTCTACATGATTCCCACAAATATGTAGTCTTTGCCTATAAAGTGATTATATGGACACAGATAATCACATTCATCTCAGGCAAAAAAGTGAAAATGCATAATTTTCATGTTTTTCCTTTTTTACCATGGATATGAAGATACTAATACATTTTTTTAAAGTACTTTAAAATATATTTTTATTGATTTTAGAGAGGATGGGAGAGGGAGAAAGAGTTAGAAACATCAATGATGAGAAAGAATCATTGATTGGCTCCTCCTGCACTCCTCCCAGTGGGGACTGAGCCTGCAATCCACGCATGTCCCCTGACTGGGAATCAAACTGTGACCTCCCTGGTTCATAGGTCAACACTCAATCACTGAGACACACTGGCTGGGCAATGCATTTTTAAAAACTTATTATACTAATTTATCTTGGAGTCACTTTGAGTTAAGATATTTCCTCCTTAGTAATAAAGCAAGAGGTCCCAAAGTACTGCGTGATTCCCAACCATCAAGAAGCACTGTGGTACAATAGTAGGTCTTATCTGAGGCTTCACTTCCCACAGCTTGTTATTCATGGTTAACCATGGCCTGAACATATGAAATGAAAAATTCCAGAAGTAAACAATCATAAGTTTTAAATTGCGCAGCATGCTGAGTAGTGTGATGACATCCCACACTGTGCTGCTCCATCCCATCCTGGGTGTGAATCATCCCCTTGTCCAGTGTACCCACACTGCGTAAGTGGCTTGTCCAATAGTCACTTAACAGCCTCCTTAGTTATCAGATCAATGGTCACAGTATCACAGTCACAGTGTTTAAATAATTGTTGTCCTACTTAATAACAGACCCGAAGCACAAGAGTAGTCATGCTGACAATTTGGATGTGCTAAAGAGAAGCCTTAGAGTGCTTCCTTTAAGTGAAAAAGTGAAAGTTCTTCACTTTGTAAGGGCAGAAAAAAATCCTATACTGAGGTAACTAATTTCGATGGTAAGAAGCAATCCTCTATCCATGAAATTGTGAAGCAGGAAAAATAAATTTGTGATAGTTTTGCTGTCATAACTCAAATTGCAGAGCATGAGAAGTGCTTAGTTAGGATGGAAAAAGCATAACATTTATAGATAGAAGACATCAACAGGAAACCCTGTATAGGATTTAGTACTACTGGTGGCTTTAGGCCAATGGGTTCTTGGAACATATCCCCCACAGATAAGAGAGAACAACTGTATTTAATTTACTTTATAATGGTTCATCATCATAGAATTGAAACAAAATTGTTAACAATAAATTATTACATTCCTATTTTCTCAACACAATATTTTAAAAATAAGCTTGTATGAAATATCATAGTTACAAATAAATTGTATAGAAATCAAGTAATTCCTATTTAAGCAGTAGCTTTCATTCTAAAAAAAAAATAGTACAATAAGCTCAGGTTTTAAGTGAATATGTAATGGAATGAGAAGTGTATCTGTAAATACCCACCCTAACAACATCATTAAAAATACTGTGATTTCATCAACCACTGAAAGTGCAAAAAAAACAAAACAAAACACCAAAAACAAAAAAAACAAAGAAACCAAAAAAACCTAACATTGTTCTTAGTTTTTTTGTTATTTGATTTTTTACAAAGTGCCACTCCATTGGTATTAGTAAGTATTATCTGGGCATAACTAGACCATATTTATTGTTACTTTTTATGTTAAACTGCTGCCAGTGGAAGTGGGCTTCCTGGGGTGGCATTGGAATAAGAATTTCAGGAGGCCCCACGGGAGGATGAGTTATTGAGGGAAGTTTTATTTCTGTGGAATTAAACCCCTAAGTTTCCAAGGTCCCATCTCTCTCTGTCATGCCAAGGAAGAAGTGCCTTTTCATCTTCAGATGAACTAGAACTAGATCATTGTCCAGAGTTTCTGCTCCAATTTTGTTCATTCCAGTCTGGCATCTGGCTCGGTTAGCCTGTGTCCCCAGCTGCAGTCCATTGTGTGTGGGGTGCATTTGGCCGTAGGCTGTGTGGCTTCTAGGGCCACATTATTGAAGGGAGCATGGGCGAGTGCAAGGAAGCAGGAGCAAAACCAGAGGAGCAAGAGAGAGCTTTCCTTTGTCTTTGGATTATGTATTCCCAAATTTTCATAGGAATACCCCTCTAGCCAATGATCTTTGTTCCCAGGTTAGACTGACAGAAAAGCACTTTCCCTACATCACCCGGTCTTTACTGTACATCAAGCACGTCAAACTGGCGGCCTGTGGGCCGCATGCAGCCCACAATGAATATTTTTGCGGCCTAGCCAATATAACGATATGTAAGAAATGTTTTAATATAAATTTTGTAACTTAATTTTTACAATATGCTGTTATACATAATTATTAATAATGAACTACAACGTTTGCTAATGACTGATTACTATATTTGTGTTGCATTCATTTCCCTTAAGCACGGGTGCACTATTTCTCTCCACTAATACTTGCAGCAAATATTTTAGCAGCTGATTGCCATGTCAATAGTCTTGGACCGACTTATTTGGTGTGTGCAACAGGAAATATTTCACTTTCGGAGAATAAGAAAAATATGTTTATTTGCATTATGCTTATTAATTTGTGCAGTTATTCAGTGTCTGGTAAGTTAATGTTCAAGGAAAAAAATGTTAATTTTTATTAAAATGTTCTATTATTTTATGTTAACAATTACTCATTTATTTCAGTCCTTTATATTCAGCATGTCTCTATTGAAGTAAACCTATGTTTCTATGAAAATTGAAGCTTTTGTTTTTTTGTGGCCCACATGCTAGTAAACTTAAGCCTTGTTTACTTGGCCCGTGTTAGCCTTTGAGCTTGACATGCTTGCTGTACATGCACCCATCTCCCCCTTTATTGGCTCCCTTCCCCCAGTGATTTACAGGGTATAGACAGGTGGCTCCCTGCGGAGTGTACAGTTGCAGCTTCCTGATGAAGCTGCCCAGATGACCAAGCTTAAAATGCCTGGTCACCCCTTTGCTCCTTTCCTATTATTAATATAAGCTAGCTAATTACCATGGTAACAAAACCACTAATTGAATAAACACATTTTGAAAAAATAAACTGAATAATGTGTGTTTGTTCTTGAAGTACTGACTTCATTAGCGGTTGACATCTTTTTTAAAAAATTTGTTTTAAGGTTACAATTAAAAACACACTTATATAATCAAACACTGCCTAGAATATTGTGCAATTAAACAAAAATAAATTCGCCCTGATTGGTTTGGCTCAGTGGATAAAGCATCAGCCTGTGAACTCAAGGGTCCCAGGTTCGAATCCGGTCAAGGGCATGTACCTTGGTTGTGGGCACATCCCTAGTGGGGGGTGTGCAGGAGGCAGCTGATCGATGTTCCTCTCTCATCGATGTTTCTAACTCTCTATCCCTCTCCCTTCCTCTCTGTAAGAAATCAACAAAATATATTAAAAAAATAAAAATAAATAAATAAATAAATTCTCAGGAATTCTTTCCCTATGCCACCATGTACTGCATTTGCATTTGAGTTATTAATAATATTCATAACTCATATGAGCATAGTAGTTTAGGACAAACTTGCTCTTTGGCTGAGTCATTTCAATGTCAGTTTTGGCATCCTATTGCATCAAACAGCAGAATGTGCATTTTGATATCTTAAAAACAAATCAACGGAATTTAAAAAAGAACAGACAAGAAAGAACTAGACAGGTTGCCAAACAGTCAGATGCCAGGAATTTTTGTCAGCAATTCATCTCCCTCCTTTCTCAGGGAAAAAAAAATAGCCAGGAGAAGGGACATTATTTTTTTAAGCACTTTTCAGTACCTGAAGTTATACTAGCAATTCTTGTAAAAGTTAATAATAAAATCTATTATATACCCTAGAAGAATCTTAGATGTTCTGTTCTTGAATCTCTCTTATGCCATTTAATTAGAGCCAATGAGGCTACAGTGATAGATGGCTCTCTCCTGGGGGAAGTTTGTGTGGAATTTGAGATGATAATTCCTCATTTCCAAGTAGGTGATGCAAAGCAAAGCCTATGTTACCAGAGAACCAGGAACTATGGTGCTGTTGTCCTTTATCCTGCTTAAACAACATTCACATTTCCTGTTTCTTCCTATAAGACATGAATAATATTGTGCCCTTGAACTAATATGCTGTGCATATTGTTTCACTACTATTTATGTTCTGTTACTATTCAATTTCTACAGTCATATGAAAACATCCTAGTAGAATGGTCAGCATCATTTACCTATGTTTAAGCCAATTCATTGTACAGATTCTTCCTTATTTATAGGAAAAGGTATTCAGCAATTTATATTGCCCTCCAGTTTACCCCAACACAACTTACAAGTATGATTTATTGGGGGGGTGGAGAGTAGAGGAGATAAGTTTTCACCTTAAATTTACTCACTTTAAAAAATTATCTTAAAAGAAATAGAAAAAAGGAAGAATGTTGATTAACATGACAATCTCTGTTTTTTTCCAACAAGTAGTGCTATAAAAACATTAACATTCCTTTGCATTACTTATGAGGTAGTGCCTATTTGGAATGATTAAATTCCTAAGAGTTGATCATATATGTTACATATTAACTCTGTAAAAGAAGCATCGCAGTTTTTTAAAGTATCCACAATTATGGTAGACTTTATAGTCTCTGTAGAGATTAAGATGTGGAAATTCAGTCTGAGTGGTTAGAGTCACTGAAGTGCCACTTTCATACAGATGGCTGCAAATAACGCCAGTGGCCTCTCCTCAAAGGGTTATATCTTTTCATGTTTAATGTGTTTCAAGTCTCCAAGGTTATTTCATCCTTTTCTAAATATAAGAGCTTATGACCTAAGCCTGATCAAGATTAAGACAGTAAATCTATACAGAAATAAATATTTCAATGTCTTTTAATATAAAAAGTAATTGTAATCCTAGCCGATTTGGCTCAGTGGATAGAGTGATGGCCTGCAGACAGAAGGGTCCCAGGTTCAATTCCAGTCAAGGGCATATACCTTGGTTGCAGGCTCAACCTCAGGTCCTGGTAGGGGGAGCTAAGGGAGGCAACTAATCAATGTGTCTCTCTCACATTGATGTTTCAGTCTCTCTGTCCCTCCCCCTCCCTTCTACTCTCTGAAAATCAATAGAAAAATATTCTCTGGTGAGGATTAACAAAAAACAAATAAAAACAACAAAAAGTAATTGTAGACTCAGTATTAGTGGCTATTGTGATTTTTTAAATTTATTGTAATAGATATTCTTACCTTTTGAACAGTATAAATCCTCCTAATACTCCCTCCCCCACAAAATTAGTCACACTGCATATATTCCTGTAACTAGGTAGGCCATTTACAGAGGCTATTGGCAAAATATATATTTCCTTTGACCCAGAATTTTCACACCTAAAAATGAACATAAAGGAATTAAGTGAGTGCAGTAAGTAATTTAGATTCAAAGCAATAGTTATAGGAATGCATTATCACAGTATGATTCATGATAGGACAAAGTTAGCAACAGCCTAAGTGTGAATAATGGTTCAATAATCAGTGAAGTATTATTTGGTCACTAAAATGATGCTGTATATAATTATTTACATGGAAAGACCTTCTTGTAGCATCAAGCAAATAAAACATTATAAAGGAGTATGTGAAGTATAATCTTACCTTTTGTAAAATATATACATAAATATAAGGATTTCTGGAAAGAGATAAAATTAATTAAAAGCTAATAAATATGTCTGATATTAGAGATAGAAACCTCTGTTATAAACTTAGATATTGTATACTATAGCCTTTTTCTAAATTCTTTTTTTTTTGAAGGAGAAATGCTTGGTAGCTAAATGCAAAGTGCTTAACTTCTATCAAATATTAAGGTTAAAGAAAAACATTTTATACGTGTTCATGAGCCACAGCCTTTCCATTTCACTAATGGGAAAGATTGCATGACCCCAGTAGAAAGACTGCAGATAAATGGGGCTTTAAGTAAGCAGTTCTTAGCATGTAAAGTGTAACAAATAAAATTAGAAACTCAGCAAAGAGATCATGTAAATCATTGAAAACTTCCTCACTTTGAATTTGTTCATTTGATTAAGCAACTGTTTGCCAAGATCTATTAAAAGAAACAAGGAAAAGAATGTTGAAGCTATGGTCAGCTCAAACAATACCTCTTTCTCAGTTTTGCTCCATTAACCGTGCTTTCCTTATTAAACATAGAAAGCTGTGTTTGGAATGGCCTTAAATTTTGTCATGCCAATCAAACTGAATTGTGAAGAAAAATATTTTTGAAATATTTTTTAAAAGATGGAAATGAACCCTTGCAGATTATCCTCTTCTGTGTGGAATGAAGAGTAGCTGATCCCCAAGTCCTGAAGAGGCAGGGAAGCCAGAGGGCCCCAGGAAAGGGGGGATCATGGTGGGAAGGGTAGGCTGTCATCCTTGTTTCAAATGGGGCTCATCATGCCAGGGGCTCATGTGTCACTGGTTCTCCACGTGCTGAGAGCGGGCCGGAGGTGGCACCGAGCCCCTCCAACACTGTATCCCGATGTAGAAAGAAAGTTCCCCATTCCTCAGGTGTCCCTCCTCTGCTGTGCCTTTGTACCCCTCCCATTAGGATAATCATGCCCCTCCTAACTGGGAGCCCCCTTTTTCTTGCCTCTAACCCAGTGGTTCTCAACCTTCCTAATGCCGCGGCCATTTAATACAGTTCCTCATGCTATGGTGACCCCCAACCATAAAATGATTTTCGTTGCTACTTCATCGCTGTGATTTTGCTACTGTTATGAATCATAATGTAAATATCTGATATGCTATATGTGTTTTCCGATGGTCGCGACCCACAGGTTGAGAACCGCTGCTCTAACCCTTCCTAACACCCAGCCACTTGCCTGGGGTGTCCCCTCCCCCCACCCTTATGGCCAGCACAGCTAGTTTTATAAAATACTAGGTTGGTAAATGGTCATTTTTTTTTCTTAACTAGGCCTAGCATTGTTGATTGTATTTAATGGACACAATATAATGTTAGAGGTTTTTAAGTAATTAAACTTGCAGACTATGCAAGGAAAAATATGAGAGAAAAAAAAGGAAGGAAGGAAGGAAGGAAGGAAGGAAGGAAGGAAGGAAGGAAGGGAGGGAGGAAGGAAGCAAGGAAGGAAGGGAGGAAGGAAGGAGGGAAGGAAGGAAGGAAGGGAGGGAGGAAGGAAGGAGGGAAGGAAGGAAGGAAGGGAGGGAGGAAGGAAGGAGGGAAGGAAGGAAGGAAGGAAGGAAGGAAGGAAGGAAGGAAGGAAGGAAGGAAGGAAGGAAGGAAGGAAGGGAGGAAGCCTTGCCTGGCCAGTGTGGCTCAGTTGGAGGGAGTGTCATCCCATACACCGAAAGGTCATGGGTTTGATGTGGTTTCCATCTCTGGTCAGGGTGCTTATGGAGGCAACCAATGGATGTTTCTCTCTCTCTCTCTCTCTCTTCCTCTAGATCAGTGGTTCTCAACCTTCCTAATGCCACGACCCTTTAATACAGTTCCTCATGTTGTGGTGACCCCCAATTTCATTGTTACAAATTGAACATAATTAAAGCATAGTGATTAATCACAAAAACAATGTAATTATATATGTGTTTTCCGATGGTCTTAGGCGACCCCTGTGAAAGGGTTGTTCAACCCCCAAAGGGGTCGTGACCCACAGGTTGAGAGCCACTGCTCTAGATGATAGATAGATAGATAGATAGATAGATAGATAGATAGATAGATAGATGATAGATAGATAAAAGAAAGGAGAAAAAGAATGAATTTTTGCCTTTTGTGACTACATGGATAGACCTTGAGGACATTATGCTAAGTGAAATAAGTCTAAAAAGACAAATACTGTATGACCTCAGTTATTTTTGGAATCTAAAACAACTGAGCTCATAGAAACAGAGAACAGATTGGTGTTTGCAGAGGTGGGTGGGTGTGGGTTGTGGGGAAAATGGGTGAAAATGGTCAAAAGGTACCAACTCCCAGTAATAAAATAAGTAATGTACAGCATAGTGCCTAGTTAATGATACCATAATGTGTATTTGAAAGTTGTTAAGAGAGATCTTAATAGTACTCATCAAAAGAGAAAAAAAATGTAGCTATGTATGGTGATTGATGTTAACTAAACTTACTGTGGTGATCATTTCACAATACAGAAAAATATAGAATTATTATGTTGTGCACTTGAAATTAATATATAGTTATATATTAATTATATTTCAATAATAAAAAAAGAAGGCAGAAGGCAGAATTGTTATTCTTACGATGGAACCATAGAACTTATGCCAATTTCCACAAACCTGTTCCATGGATATCCCAAGCCTACACTGTGTGAACACTGAATTCTCAACTAGTACAACCTGAACAAATAAATGAACTTTGGGAGTTTGGTGAATCATTGTAGCCCATGTGGAAATATTAGTACCTGGAATTTAAGTAAAAAAAAATAAAGTGGTCTAAAATACTAAGCTCACATGAAAAATTGTTTCTACCATTAGCATTCTTTTGTATATAAAATACTTGTTATAACTATTGCCTTCATGCTTATGGGTAGAAAAAAAATAACCTAAGATATAAGCAGGAGAAATAATTATAATCAACAGATATGGTTGCTTTCCCCATTTCAGAAGTTGCCATTATTTCAAAGCATTGAAGTAAGTCTTTCCTTGGGGTAAGATATATGGGGAGAGCATTTAATATCACTGTGATAGTCAAGAGTTGACAATTTTGGAGGACAAACACCTTATTCTTATATATCTGGTATAAACAAAGAAATGAGCAAAATTTGTATGTGAGCCTGATGGATACCATTTTCATTTTATTTTATCCCCACACCTGTATAAAACATTGTTCTAGTTCAAGGTATTGGTGTGAATATTCAGTTCTCACTCAAGCCACCTGGGAATGTTAAGATTAATAATGCATGTCAAAAAAGAAAAGCAAACATTATGGGTTCAGGTGTGAATATGTTGGCCTTGTTTTTAGCTTTAGTTCAATATTTTTCTTCTCTCTGTCAATCAATTTTTTTTTTACAGGAAGCAATCTTCATTCCATTGGTGAGATGAGTTTCTAATTTTTTTTACTATAAGCAAAATAGTGCCATTAAGAAAACCCCATTTTTGTGGGTGCTTTTTGAAAAGAAAAAATTTAATTTAAAAAAAAATATAGAAGCACTCATGCTTAATGTGTCACCCTTGACCTGCCATTAAAATCTCAGATTTGTCGTTTAAGGAGGGATTTTGCTCTGTTCCACAGTGTTTATGACCAAAGAATATATTTGCTTCCTTTGTCACTGCTGTGGGGTTATCACATGCAACTGGCTTGAACAAATGGAAAGTTCATTATCATCACATACTTATCTCTGAGCCCAGATGAGAAACAAAACAATTGGACTATAAATGTCATCGTTAGCTTGATTTTATATATATGCACATACATTAAATGTGTGGTTAGTGTACATATTTGGAAATAAGTCAAAAAATAATCTCCTCGCATCTTTAATAACTCTCACTTAAGCAAAATATGGTATAAAGAAGTAATGTGATCCAGAACGCTGAGTAATCCCAGCCACAGTTCACTGGGATTTTCAGTAGTTACTAAAGCCTATGAATGTTTCTAGGTTTTCTTTGAGTTCCTCTGAAAACAGGTCTGTCCTTGAGGTGTCAGATTAACACTCCACTCAGAAGACAAATTGTTCGTGGGCACACTGGACATATGAGAGCCATTAGATAGTGTGCTTCACATTCTTGAAAAATGAAAAATTTGAGGCAACATAACATTTTATAAATGCAAGATGTTTATTATTATAGCACCAGCAATAAATGTTTAGAAACTGGAGTGGGTTCACTGTGGTTCTGACTAGGAACATATGCCTATCGAGTTCATTGGAAGCGGAGCCATTGATTTTTGGCATTAAATAAAGGGCCTGGAAGCTATTATGCATTTAGGCTTCTATGAGTATTTAATTATATCAATAGGAGAACACAATTTCTGTTGTGTGCATAGTGATGAATGTCTCCATTTATTCATGTTACTATGCCTGATAGATGAGTTTAAACCAGATGCTGTAACTTTCTTGCAATCTGACCAAATTAGTTAAATCATATATATATTTAATTTAGAGGATACCCTACTGAACATCATTGAGGAAACCTTGCCCATGGCATCTCTTCATAGATTTCCCTCAAGAGAATGTATAACATTTTAAAATAAAATAAAAAACACTGTGTGTTATCATTTCCACTTCTTGATATAAAGTGGTAAATGATATTATATTTCTCTTAACCTTATGCACTTACCCAGGTCTGTGATATTTCTACTTGCAATGAAGCCTGCTTGCATATGTGATTGCTACTGTTTATTTTGTATTTGCTACTGCTCAGATATCCAATGATACTATACAAATCCTGTTGTCTGGCAGCATTCCTTCCATGTGGCTGCATTGGAGATACAGCCCAAGCCCTCTTCACTGCTTGATTGGATATGCCTTTACATATAGAGTAAAACATTTTTTTTCAAAAAATCCATTTCTTGTGTAAATAAAAGCAATAGATTTTATATTAACAAACACTTTGGCCAGCACTTAGAACACTGGAACAATAAATGACTTGCATGTCACCAGGACATAAAAAAATAAATAGCTCATGAATAAATGAATGAGCTGATGAAAGGCTCCAAACAAATGGGGGGAAAAGTTGAAAATGGCACAATGTTCAAAAGTAAAATGAAATTCTGTTTACCGGTCAAGATGACATAGTTTAGAATTCCAGAATGGCCTCCGCACAAATGCTTATCCCAAGTCTTTAAAAAAATCAAGAGATTTTTAAAAAGTTAAATGCCTTTGGAATTTAGAAAATTTTCTTGCTACTTTCTCTGTCCTCTTTTGATTTGAGTCTATTATAGACCTATGTTTAATGAACTTCAGTTCTACAACTGTACTGAGTTCCAAGTCTTTTCATAAAGAAGAGCAAGTTCAGAAGCACAGTTTTCAGATCGCCAGGTAGTAATATTGGCTTGTGATAACCAAATGTCTGCAAATCTGATTAAAAATGGTCACTTTTTAAAGTAAACTGAAGTGAGAATTTAATAGCAATTTACTCATTCAAGACTTCTAATTTTCGTATCATATTCTCAAATAGACTTAGTAAATGGTTTATAATTGTACAAAATGAAGAATATCAGGAAAGGCCTAAGACATAATATGACTTTTGGCTACCATATACAAATAAATTAAAGATTTATGTAGATACAAATGTTGAGGTAGGCCCAGATTACATATCCTATCTAATAAAAGAGAAACATGGTAATTGGCGTACGACCGCTACCCTTCCCATTGGCTAATCAGGGATGATATGCAAATTAATTGCCAGCCAAGATGGCGGCCGGCAGCCAGGCAGCTTAAACTGAACATGAGGCTTGCTTGCTTCAGTGACGGAGGAAACCAACGTTCCCCGCCTGCACTGCTGGCCTCTGAGCTTGCAGTTTAAGAAACATAGTAACAAATATAGAAGCTAAACAAAACCCCAGAAACCAGCTTTCATTGAGCTGGGATCTCAGAGCTGGAGTTGATACAGAGTTTCGATTATAGAACCCAAACAAACCAGATTCCTGCTTTCAGGAGCGGAGGCCTAAGAGCTGGAGCCAGGCTAAAGCTGGCCCAGAATAAAAAAGAAAAAAAGGAGCAGTTGGGAGTTTTAGTCACCCGCCAGCCTGAAAACAGCCCTCAGCCCCTCACCCAGACTGGCCAGGCACCCCAGTGGGGACTCCCACCCTGAAGGGTGTGTGACCAGCTGCAAACAGCCATCATCCCCTCATCCAGGCTGGCCAGGCACCCCAGTGGGGACCCCCACCCTGATCCAGGACACCCTTCAGAGCAAACCAGCCAGCCCCCACCCATGTACCAGGTTTCTATTCTATATAGTAAAAGGGTAATATGCCTCCCAGCACCGGAATCAGCGGAGCCGCGAGGCCTCCCGGCACCAGGATCAGCATGACAGGGGGCAGCGCCCAAACCCCCTGATCCCCCTGCGGCTCTGTGTGTGACAGGGGGCGGGGCCACAACCTCCCTATCCGCCCTGCTCTGTTCCTGACTGGGGAAGGCGCCCCAACCCCCTGATTGGCCCCTGATAGGGGGGAGCTCCCCAACCCCCTGATCGCCCTGCAGCTGTGTGTGTTATAGGGTGCGGCGCCCCAACCCCCTGATTGGCCCTGCTCTGTGTGTGACAGGGTGCGGTGCCCCAACTCCCCCTCCCCCACGGGCCCTGCTCTGTGTGTGACGGGGTAGAGCCATAACCTCCCCATTGGCCCTGCCCTGAGTGTGACAGTGGTGGCACCCCAACCCCCTGATCGGCCCTGCTCTGTGGGTGATAGAGGGCGGTGCCCCAACCCCCTGATGGGCCCTGCTCTGTGTGTGACAGGGTATGGAGCTCCAACCCCCCTGATGGGCCCTGCTCTGTGTGTGACAGGGGGCAGTGCCCCAACCCCCTGATTGGCCCTGCTCTGTGCGTGACAGGGGGTGGCGCCGCAACCTCCCCATCGACCCTGCCTTGAGTGTGACAGGGGATGGTGCCCCAACCCCCCAATCGGCCCTACCCTGAGCGTGATGTGACTGAGGGTGGCATCGCAACCTCCTGATCGCCCTCCTCTGTGCATGACAGGGGGCGGTGCCCCAACTCCCCAATCGGCCCTGCTCTGTGCCCGACCAGGGGCTGCACCTAGGGATTGGGACTGCCCTCTGCCACCCGGGAGCAGGCCTAAGCCAGCAGGTCGTTATCTCCCGAGGGGTTCCAGACTGCGAGAGGGCACAGGACAGGCTGAGGGACCCCCCTCCCCCCCCGAGTGCACAAATTTTTGTGCACCGGGCCTCTAGTATATAATAAGATACCTTACCTCTGTGAATATATATATATAGTTAATGTGTTTCCAATGAGTTTGTTGCATGTGCACAAAGAAGTCTATAAATCTTAGATGAAATAAAACATCAGTGACAACAGTATGGAATATTTTTTAAAGTGTTAAATGCTTATATGCGCAGACACCAAATGTCACAAACTTCACTTTGTATTTGGAATGTTGTACTGATAGTTAAGATAACAGTTTACTGTAGAATAAAATCCATGAAACATGAAGTAATATGCCCTTTCAAAACAACTTCACCTTATTTACTGAAATGTTATTTTAATATTTTATTTTTGATTATAATAATTTATTAAAATCAAGTAATTATCAAAGATGCCTTTGATTAACATAGAATAAAAAAAGCAAAATGTAAAATTTTCACAAAGATACCTTATCTCTGTGAATATGTAATTATGAGGCACCATCACAATTATAAAGTATATACATGTTTACTTAGCAAAAATGAAAGATTCTCTCTCCCATACTATTCTGCACTGTTGGGATCTTCTGTCTCCAGTGGTCAGTTTACAAAGCATGGTCCTGTTTTAACTCTAACTTATTTTTTACAATGTTTTATTGGCTTCAAACTTAAGTCATAATTATACTGATTACATTTCAAGGTGGTTATCATCTAATTACATTGGGGAAGGTGGGTGGGTATTGGGTCTTTGAATATGAAGAGAAGAGGAAAGAGAAGGAAGGTAAATTAATATCATGAGAAATATACAAATCTTAGTTTTAGCTTGGTGGCCTCCTGATTATAGCTGTAAGGACACCTTTAACTGTGATGGGTTTCTCAATCCCTAGGGAACATACCCTCTTTGATCTGATTATCTCTTTTGTGTTCCTACTGTTTCCATGCACACCTTTTATCTGTTGCAAGAACAAAATAGCTGTGTTGATAATGTTTCTCTACTTTGTGTTCATGTTGGAATATTCTGGAGAGCCTTAAAAAGGACAGTATCTGGGTCGTATCCCAATAAATTCTGCTATAATTGGCATGAGGGTGGGCACTCTCCTGGTAGCCAAGGCTGAAAACTATCGACTTGTGTGTCCTTCTGGGCATATTTCTCTAAAAATCATACAAAAGAGAAATAGGAAGACTTATATTGGAAATGTTACCTGATGTCTGTACATGTGAAGTACGTTTTAAGATTTTAGACACATAAACTGCAACATATTCCTTCACACATTCATTTTTTCATTCAAGCATGAGTTGAGGCACCACTGACACACACTGCTGTTGGCACCAAAACACATAAAATGAGACTCTCCTTCAAGGATGTGTGTGGAGAGTACTGAAGGCACTGCATAAACACACCCTCAATACACATCGACTAAGAACAATAACGGAGGTGTTGACACAATACAGGGGTTCTAGTCAGGGAAGGCTGTATGTAGTCAATAAATACTTCACAGATGCTAAAGCAGTTTGAGTAGTCCTTTGAGGAGAAGTTTGGAAATTGGGACCTCAGTGGTTGATGCTGACTTCTCAGAAAAGGGAAATATTGATAACATGTGCAAAAGAATGAGGTTTGAAATACTCATAATTTCAGGGTTAACCAATTGTGGACTAATGTGTATGTGTGTTTATGTGTGTGTGTGTGTTGAATCCTTTTGAGATTTAAAAAAAAAATTTGGACCTCCCAGTTTGCCTGGTTCCTAAGGGCTTATCATTGTAATATCTTTGACATAGAAGATTGAAAGTGTGAATAAATAAATGAACAAATAAATAAGTAAAACATGAATTTTACCCATATTGTCTCTTGAACTGTTTCATTGGCCTGTTAGTTAGACATGGCAGGAACCATTGGTGGGATTTAGCATTCTATTTAAGTTTATATTTTATCCAAAAGTCTGGATTATTACTAGTCAATGGGTAATACTACTAGTCATTATCAACTAATCATTTTGCTATACCCACATATACCTTATTTTTTGTGGATTTTGGTGGATGATCTATTTGTTCTATTTACATTTTATTATTCTAGACTTCATTATAGGAAATATCTGTGTTGGAATAAAACCAACACAGATTCAGAATTCAGATTTAGCAATAGCAATGTATTCCTCATTTCTAAAATAAGTATAATCATATAATTTAGATAACTACTGAATGAAGTGAAAATCAATAATGTTTATAAAGTCCCCAGCAATATGAATTCTATAAATTATACTCCATCATTGAATGGGCTACCAAAAAATCCCTCCTGGAAAGTAATTAGTATCTGTCTTTTGCAAGTACTGAATGGGTACAATTCTGTTGTGCGCATTTAATATCACTTATCTTTAGGAACTGGTAAAAAGAAAAATCACATCTGATCATTCTAAATGGCAAGGTAGTTATCAAAACTGAAATTCAAAATTAATCTTAAATCTATATCAATGAAAGAAATCATGACATCTTCATATTTATTCTTCTATTTTTCTACTGTAATGATGTTAGTAAAAATTAAAATTCTGAATCTACTATAACAGAATCAATGATAAATTTACATGTGTGAGTCAGAGACAATTGAGGGAGTTCATAATATTTTTAAAGTTTAACAAAAAATAGAAAAATAAAAAAATTTAAATGGTAAGCCTTTTTACTTAATGACAAAACATGAAAAATACCGGTGTTCAAATTTTTAAAAATATCCGTAGAGGTAGCACGAAAAGTATAAAAAGAAGGTACTTTTGCCATTGTTGTAAGCATAAGCCCATGTGAGAAAAAGTGAGTGAAACAGAAGGCAAAGGGGAGTAACAAAAGTAGGTCATTATTAATGGGTGAGAAACCAAATGATGAATATTCTAAAATACCACATAATTATTAATTGAATTATTAAATGGTCTAATTATTGTAATAATTTTTACATCTATTTTGTCCCTTGGTATATTTTTCCTGCCCTGAATAACAGTACTCGGACACTGATTAAAGATATTAATAAAAGAAGAAAAAAAGGTCAAAACAAATGAAATCCTTTTCTTTAGTAATCATTCCTTCCAGGGTATTCTAGGAATTCAGTTATCTCATTTTAGTTATTATTTATGGTCCTCAGGCAAGAAAAAAGTTTTCTTTTTTAAAAGTTTATGGTAGAAGAAAATCAAGTATGGTTTTCAACAGATTTCTTTTTCTCTCCAATTTTTTTAAATCTTGTATTGTTGAGAGTATTACAGATGTCCCCCACCCTACCCCCATTGCCCTCTTCCACCCTATTGTCTGTGTCCATAGATAATGCATATATGCATATGTTCTTTGGTTAATCTCTTCCCATCCCCTCCCTTTCACCTTTCCTCTCAGATTCATCAATCTATTCCATGTGCCCATCCCTCTGGTTCTATTGTATTCATCAGTTTATTTTGTTCATTATATTTCTTTTTTTAATTGTTTTTCTTTATTGATTAAGGTATTACATATGTGACCTTATTCCCCCATTGCCCTTCCCCCCACCCTCCCACTCATGCCCTCACCCCATGTTGTCTGTGTCCATTGGTTAGACTTATATGCATGCATACAAGTCCTTTGGTTGATCTCTCCCCCTTAGCCCCACTCTCCCCTACCTTTCCTCTGAGGTTGACAGTCTGATTGATGCTTCTCTGTCTCTGGATCTGTTTTTATTCATCTGTTTATGTTGTTCATTATATTCCACAAATGAATGAGATCATGTCAATTTACCATAGCTAAGATTTGGAAACAGCCTAAGTGCCCATCAGCAGATGAGTGGTACATCTATACAGTGGAATACTATGCTGCTGTAAAAAAGAAGGGATTCTTATCATTTGCAATAGCATGGATGGAACTGGAGAGCATCATTATATTTCTTGTTCAGTTATTTTTGTTTTTAGATTCAATTGTTAATAGATATGTATTTATTGGCATTTTATTGTTCATATTTTTATCTCTTCTTCTTCTTCTTCTTCTTCTTCTTCTTCTTCTTCTTCTTCTTCTTCTTCTTCTTCTTCTTCCTCTTCCTCTTCTTCTTCTTTCTTTTCCTTCTTCTTCAAGAAGACCCTTCAACATTTTATGTAACAGGTTTGGTGGTGATAAACTCCAGTTTTTCCTATCTATGAAGCTCTTTATGTGACCTTCAATTCTAAATGATAGCTTTGCTGGGTACATTAATCTTGGTTGTAGGTCCTTGCTATTCATCACTTTGAATATTTGCTCTATTTTGGCCTGCAAATTTTCTGTTGAGAAATTAGCTGACAGTCGTATGGGCACTCCCTCGTAGATAACTAACTGCTTTTTTCTTGTTGCTTTTTAACATTCTCTCTTTGTCTTTAACTTTTGGCATTTAAATTATTATGTGTCTTTGTGTGGGCCTCTTTGGGTTCATCTTGTTAGCAACTCTCTGAGATTCCTGGATTTGAATGTCTATTTCTTTCACCAGGTAGAGGAAATTTTCTGTTATTATTTTCTTCAAACGGGTTTTCAATTTCTCGCTCTCTCTCTTCTTCTGGAATTTCCATGATGCAAATGTTGGTACACTTGAAGCTGTCTCAGAGGCTCCTTACACTATCTTCATATTTTTGGATTCTTATTTTCTTTTTGCTCTTCTGATTGGGTGTTTTGTGCTTCCTTATATTGCTGATTTCATTTTCAGTATCCTCTACTCTACTGTTGATTCCCTGTAAATTATGGCTCAACTATAACAGGACACTGCTCATAGCCCGCACAGGGGCATTCCTAGAGTGCCCAACTCAGATGACTAGGCCCTATAGGACACCTACACACAAGACCACTCTATCAATTCCAGGAGACACAGCAGCTCTACTGAATACATAGAATCAAACACAAGGAAGCAGCCAGAATGTGGAGACAAAGAAATGTCACAAATAAAAGAACAGAAGAAATTTTCAGAAAAAGAACTAAATGAAATGGAAGCAAGCAAATAACTAGATACAGAATTCAAAACAATTGTTATAAAGATGCTCAAGGAACTTAATGAGAGCTTCAAGGAACTTAGTGAGAATTTCAAGAAAATTAGTGAGAACATCAAAGACATTAAAAAGAACCAGTCAAAAATGAAGGATACACTAACTGAAATGAAGAAAAAATTATAGGGAATCAACAGTAGAGTAGAGATGCTGAGAATCATACTTCTTAATATTACCAGCTGTTTAAGTATTATCATGGGTGCCTCCAAAGCATAAATTAGACAGATCCACTATTATAATCTAAATTTCATGTTTAAAATTTTGTCATTTCATTGTTTGTTTATGTTATAATGAAGTATTGGCATTTTAAATAGCTCTGACACCTTATTTCTGATCAAATAAATATTCTTAATTAGGTTCCATCCTGTAATTCATTATTTCAATAAGAGTGATTAATACTAAAAATCATGGAAATAAAAATAATATTTGTTATAGTAGTAGTAGCAGGAGGAGAAGAAGGAAGAGGAGGAGAAGATGTAATAGCAGTGGTGACTAACATTATTTGTTTGCAAAATTCTAGATTCTATCCTATTTCAAATGTATCATTTAATCCTTTTAATACATTCCCATTTTAAATATGACATTACTAGAGTTGGAAATATTACATAACTCACCCAATATTGCCTAGCAAGTAAATGGTAATGTCTATTTGGATATTAATACAGTTTCATATATATAAACACACACTAATTTTGCTCTTTTTGAGTCTATAATTTAGGGTAATTAATCACTCTATTGGGAAAAAAAAAAAGTACCTCTTCTTGAGAACTATATTGACTATTTTTTTTTCCTGTTAGTGTATGATCCATGTATCCTGGCCCTCACTAGACTACACAAAATCATCCTTTTTTTTTTTTTTTAAAACTATGGTATTTCAAGGCAGTACTCCACCTGAGGGGAGTTTACATCTGCTCTCCTGTATCCAAAATATCAACATTGGCTTTCTTTGTCACTGCCTAATGAATGGAACTCAGGAGGGCTGAGTAATGAAGCATTCTACAAGGAATTCATCATGTGCTTACTACCCCAAGAAAGGACTGCCTGCGCATACCTCTATGCTGTACTGCTAATGCTATTGCAGAAGACTGTGCTGTTGGTGATTGCCTTGTCAAGTTCATGGTCAAAGGCCCCATCATAGTGTGTGGGAGTAGGATTTTCCAACTGTCTATTACCCTAGGAGAGATCAATTAAGTCAGAATACTACAGGTCCCTGAATTGAGGCCAGAAGGGATTATTCTGACTGGATCAGTAAGAGGCTGTGCCTGCACTTTGAGTTACATAGAGTCCTGGAGGGTGGGCCAGAATAAATAACCAGAAAAATAGACCAGAAGTGGTGATAGGAGTGAGTGGTAATACCCAGAGTCAACATTTAATCAGAGGGGGAAGCTCAATAAATCAATATTGCTTGAGACTGTTTACTGAAGAGATTACTGAGTAGCCTTTCCATCAAATGCTGGGTGTGGTCTAATTGACCCTCCAGAGATTATCTGATTCTAAAGGGGTGTGGCTTTCTATTGAGGAGGCTGTTTTACAGCGCTGTGAGGGTGAGGTTAACTGGTAGAAAACTGATAGGTCTGTAAATAATTCTTGCCTGAAAGAAACACAAATAATTCCTGTCCATAGCAACACAAATTAAATGTGTTTGAGATATAATTGTTCTGCACCAGGTAGAAAAGGTAACTCCAAATGTGTTCTGTGAGGAATCACTAGAGTGAGAGGTGGCACAGCAGAGGTACATGTGGGCTATTTTGACACGTATGTTAGAGAGGCCATAACACAAGGGTCATATTGGGTAAAATACTTCTATCTGGGTACATGGGAGCAATTCTATAGCTCTCAGACCTTTCTGTTTCACTTGTCAATATAATTTCAAAAATTATTAATCTGTAGAGCATTACTAGTTTTTCTATTCTGGATAAATAAGAAGTATAATATAAGATTAAAAACAACAGCAATATAACCTCTAAGTATAATCATTTCACAAAAGAAAGGACATTTTGCCCAGCCAGCATGGCTCAGTGATTGAGCATTGACCTATGAACCAGGAGGTCATGGTTTGATTCCTGGTCAGAGCGCATGCACGGGTTTCGGGCTCCATACCCAGTGTGGGGCATGATGTAGGCAGCCAGTCAATGATTCTCCCTCCTTATTGATGTTTATCTCTCTTTCCCTCCCTCCTCTATGAAATCAATAAAAATGTATTTAAAAAATGCTTTACAAGGAATGGACATTTTAATAACAACACAATATAGAAAGGTTTCTTAAAGAATATGGAAGTCATTGTAAGTGAAAATAATTCAGCTTTATAAAATTGTTTATAAATATATCATTTTTAGTTTATATTTAGCCCTGATTCAAGAAGATTTCTTCCCAAACTGACTCCAAAGTACAAAATGAGTGGGGATACTGGAGTAGCCCTTATTTAACTTGCCAGCTTTATTGTCACCATAATTACCTGGTAGAAACTTATATTGTCAAGTAGTCCATAGGTTTGTGTGACTTCCAAGTCTCCTTCTGGTTTTCATTTGCTTATAACCTTAAACCACTACTGAGTTTAAAGTGTTCAGCATAAAACCCAATTTGTGCTTTTATTCATTTACAACAGATGGGGTCAGAATGAAAAGGGGGAGCATATTACATCTTCCCATTTTTTGTAGCCCATTTATTAAAATCACTTGCATCATTTTTATAAGGATCAACTTTTTTCCTAAAATGTGATTTTTATAAAGGATACACAGTTCATTTTAAAACTATTTAGTAAGTAGTAAACCTGTGCTCTCTATGTCTCTATTAAAAAGTTATGACCAAACTGACCAACCTTTATCTTAATCATAATACCCAAACCTAATACATTTCCTAACATGCAGAAGCCCTAAACAAAGTGAATTCCCAATAACATATGCTGAAGTTACAACTGCTGATAATAAATGCTGCTAGCCCTAAAAGAACCAAGAGCCATTGTTTACCAGGGTGAGAAATGGGATAAGAAATAATTACTACTCTTAGATTGAAGATATATTGTCAACCTCCCAAACTATTGGTACTTAAAATTCTTTTTAAAATTGTGCTTATGTGGATATCAATAATTATTACCTATTTTATATCTATATATATAAAAGCCTAAGTGACCATTACAACCGAACGACTGGACAACCAGACAACCAGCCAGTAGCTATGATGCACACTGACCACCAGGGGTCAGATGCTCAATTCAAGTGTTGCCCACTGGTGGTCAATGCTCTCCCACAGCCAACCTCCCACGGCTGGCCAACCCCCATCAGCCCTGATAGCCAGCCAGGCCAAGGGACCCCACCTGTGCACAAATTCATACACTGGGCCTCTTGTATGTAAATAAATATAAATATATATATATATATATATATATATATATATATATATATATATATATATTCCACTTAGGGTTATAATTCAGAAAGATTCAAAAAGAAAGCAATGAAAGAGAAAGGTAAAACATTTTAGGTATGAAACAAATCCTTTATAATAAAAAGGCAATATGCAAATTGACCATCACGCCCTCGCATAAGATGGCCGCCCCTATGTGGTCAAAGATGGCTGCCCCCATGTTGTCACTAGATGGCCACCACAAGATGGCCGGCAAGGGAGGGAAGTTGGGGGGGGCAGGCCAGCAGGAGAGGGGAGTTAGGGGCAACCAGGCTGGCAGGGGAGGGTTGTTGGGGGTGACTGGGCCAGCAGGGAGCAGTTAGGTGTCGATCAGGCTGGCAGGGGAGTGGTTAGGGGGTGATCAGGCTGGAAGACAGAAGTGGTTAGCAGTAATCAGGCAGGCAGGCAGGCGAGCAGTTGGGAGCCAGATGTCCCAGATTGTGAGAAGGATTCCAGATTGGAGAGGGTGCAGCCTGGGCTGATGGACAACCCCCAGTGCACGAATTTCGTGCACTGGGCCTCTAGTTATAAATAATATCAATAAAAGAAAAATATTGAAAGAAGGAACTGTAGGACAGGAAAGCCCCCATTCACTCTCCCCAGGAAAGTATGCTTTTCTTGATATTTATGTCACTGGACCCTGTAAGATTCCCTCATATCTTCTCATACTTTGTCATTTAGCTTACAAAATACAGAGTAAATATAAGGTAATATACAGTGTGAATCAGTGAATAGTAACAGTTGTGTAAAAAGCTTTTAAAAAATCAATTGGCAATGATGGAAGACTTTTACTACTGATGTAAAAGAGAAATATGTATTTTTTTTGTAAAGATAAGTACAGACAGAAATAAAATTCCATTTTTATCACTAGTTATGCCCCATAGGAACAATTACATGACTAAAAGCAAGTATTGCTTTTAAGTGGAAGGTATACTTACTTCAGGAAAATCAGTCTTTGAATGAAGAGTGATTTGAGAAATTTTAGATATTTTAAATTATAAAAGAACAAGTGATAAAAACTTTAATTTTAAAACAGATTTACATTACTTTTTTAAAATGATCCTTGTAAAAAATACAGAGTACTAACATTCTCAAATATGATAAAAGAAATTAGTAATAATTTTAAAGATTATAATCATGTTTTACATTCAGATATAATAGAAATATCACTGGCTCAAGAATAGAAAAATTAATTTATGTTTTATTCCTTAAATAAAATAAATTTCTATTCCTATTGAGACAGTAAATATTCATTGTAGAAAATTAGAAAATAAATATCTCTAATATTGCTTTTTATGTTATTTGATATTTCTTAAACCTCTTTTAATCCATCATGTTTGCCTACCTCTCCACCCTTTTAAAAACTTTTTACCACCAAAAATGTCTAACATTCATAAAATAGAAAAATAGGATAATTCTCCATGTACTCATCAGCTAACTTCAGCAATTATTAACGCAGGCCAATCCTGTTTTATCTGTATCCACAAAGACTTATTTGCTCTCCCTGAATAAGCCCAAATTATTTGAAGTAAATCTCATTCTTAATGTTATACCATTTCATCTACAAAAATGCAAACGTAATTCCATAAAATAAGTACTCTTTTAAAATATAACCACAATAATGTCCTGTATATATAAAAATGTATATGAATATATGCATCTGTGTAATGTATATGAATCTCTATATGAATATATTCATATATGTGTAATATATATGTATTTCTATGTATTTGTAAATATATATATATATATATATATGCACACATTTTCTGTATGTGTGTTTGTATTTTTATTTTTGTGTGTCAGACTAATAGTATTATTATAATTACTAACAAAATATCTACTGAGAACAATTACATTTTTAAAATTGCTTTTGTCCTTGCTCTATTATACATAGGGGTGTAAAGTCAAATTATTGCGCTAAATGGCCATTGAAATAATTTTACCATCAATTAAATACATAATTTCATTTGTTTCCATTTGCTTTTGGGTTTCAGGAATGGCTATTTTTCCCATTTCAAATATAGTTTGGTTTTATAATTATGCAGAATATTTGCATGGCTCCAGAAGAAAACCTAAAAAACAAAGCATATTCAGAGAAGTCTAGATCTTACTGATGTCCTCTTCATCTTTTTATATTTTATTCTCATAAGAGCCCATATGTTTTTTAATTTTAAAATCATTTTCCATCTCTTAACATAAGCTATACACATATGTATATATTAACAGTCAATACTTGTTGCTTATAGTTTAACTAGAAGCCCAGTGCATGAACTTCATGGACAGGTAGGATCCCTAGGCCAGGCCAGCGATCAGGGCCAATCTGTGGGGCAACTGGCGGAGCCCGCGCTCGCACCAGCCTTGGCTGGCCTGCTGCTGCCCACTTGCCACTGTCACCAGTCAGAGCCTGCAGGCTGGGGGCAGCTCCTGTGTTGAGCGTCTGCCCCCTGGTGGTCAGTGCACATCATAGTGACCGGTCGTTCCACCACTAGGTTGATTTGCATATTAAGCTTTTATTATATAGGATATGATACCAGTTTTACTTAACATTTTGCATCTACTGTCCCCTTCTTTAAAAAAAATTAGGACATTATTCCCAGTTTTCTCCACTTAACTTTAACAATCTATACTGGAGAAAAATCTTTAGTGGTCTAGACAAATTCTTTTCTTCTTGTTAGTATCACCTAGAACCTGTGGTATTGCTTTATTCAAACAATTCTTGTCTCATAGTGATGTACATTTGGTTTTTTTCTCACACTCTTATTAATATAATGCAACCATAAATAGCCTTGTACATGTTTTATCTTTCATATTTTTTGTCAGTGTATCTTTGATAACTGTTCTTAGAAGTAGGATTACTGGGTGTTGGCAAATGAGTAGGTATTATGAGAAATTTCCTTCCGAGTAGTTTTAACATTTTACATTTCCATTAGCAATATTTGAGAATATTTTATTCATCTCTACCCACAGAGGATATTGCCAAACTTTTGGATTTTAGCCAATTCAATATGTGAGAGATGGGGTCTCAGTGTGGTTTTTAGTTGCCATTTCTTATTATGGGGAAAGCAGAATAATTTTTCATATTTTCTAGAGCATTTCCATTTCCATTCTCTTTTAGTTGTGTACCTATTTGCCCAATTTTTCTATAGTGTTGGGGCTTTTTTTCTTTATTTTTTTTATCTTAATATATTTAGCTTACTAGGTTTTATCTGTTGTAAAATTACATTTCCCAGCTTGTCATTTGTCCTTTTCTTTTTGTAAAGGTGGGGTGTGTGTTTTGGGGTTTTTTTGTATACACTGTTTTTATACTTTTATATTAGCATATTGAAGAATTTATTTCTATTTTCCATTATTTTGTCTATAAATTGAATCACAATATAGACAATTTTATCTATTCTAGATTTAAAATGAAATTTACCTATCTTTTCTTCTACTAGTTATATGATTTTTTAAAAATGTCTAACTCATTTGGAAGTTATCCTGGCATATGATATAAGGTCTGGATCCAAGTTTATTTTTCTCTGCATAGCTCTCATTACACAATCTCACATTTAAAAGTACTATCTCTAACTAATTTGAGATGCCATTTTTATCTTATACTAAATTTATATTCTCAATTTGGGCTATTTCTGGATTTTCTATTACAAGGTAACTTAATTGACACTGATTTGCTGATGTGAATAGAACAGTTGTTCAAAAGAATGTCCTGCCTCTGAATTCTATCTGCTTACTTATTCTTAATGTCTTAGCTTATTCCTTCTCTTTTTATTTACTTTAAACATTTTATTTTTTAATTATAGTTGACATACAATATTATATTAGTTTCAGGTGTACTATCTAGTGATTAGACATCATATAGCTTACAAAGCAATCACTTCAATAAATAAATATCCATCTGACACCATTCATAGTTATTACAGTACTAGGGGCCCAGTGTGGGATTCAAAATTGTGTGGCACCACCCACTCCCTCTCTGGTCCTTGAAGCAGCCATGGCTGCTGCTAATCAGGCCCTCCCCCAGTGCAGGTGCACGGAGGCCCCTGCCAACCCGCCCCTGACACTGCGTGTGCAACCTCCTCCTGTCTGGTCGACCCGTTGCAGTGTCCCAGTTAATTAGCATATTTCTCTATTATCTATATCTATATCTATATCTATATCTATATCTATATCTATATCTATATCTATATCTATATCTATATCTATATCTATCTATCTATCTATCTATATCTATATCTATATCTATATCTATATCTATATCTATATCTATATCTATATCTATCTATATCTATCTATATGAGAGAAAGAGAGAGAGACTAGAGGCCCAATGCACTAACTTCATGCATGGGTGGGGGGAGGGTACCCTCAGCCCAGCCTGCACCCTCTCCAATCCAGGACCCCTCAGGGGATGTCCGACTGCTGTTGGGGACAGTTGGACATCTCCCTCACAATCCAGTACTGCTGGCTCCTAACTGCTCACCTGCCTGCCTGCCTGATTGTCCCTAACCGCCTCTGCCTGCCGGCCTAATTGCCCCTCACTGTCCCCCCTGCTGCTGGCCTGGTTGCCCCCAACTGCCCCCTCTGCCAGCCTGGTCTCTCCATGCAGCCTGCTGCTCGGTCATTTGGTCACCCCTCATTAACCCCCCTGCCGGCCGAGTTGCCCCACACAGCCTGCTGCTAGGTTGTTTGGTCGCCCCTCACTAACACCCTGATGGCCGGGTCACCCCACACAGCCTGCTGCTCGGTTGTTTGGTTGCCCCTCACCAACCCCCCTGCCAGCCTGGTCACCCCGCACAGTCTGTTCAGTCATCCGTTTGGTTGCGGTGGTTGCTTAGGCTTTTATATAGACAGATTATTGGCTATATTCCCTATGCTGTACTTTACATCCCCATGACTATTCTGTACTACCGATTTGTACTTCTTAATCCCTTCACTGTTTTTACCTATTATCTAGCTACTTGTGCTGCCTTGGAGGTCCCCAGGATAGGCCAAGCTGCAAACTGAGGCTGGCTGTTGCTAGGGTATGCCAATGTCAGCTGCTGCTTGTTTGAGAGATTTTAGGAAAGTTCAAAGCATGAGCCAATTGGGGCTGCTTGTATGGAAAAGCCCCTGGAAACAGCTAGGGTATGCCCAGAAGTTGGCTGGGGTGGGGTCTCAGGAAAATATCAGAGTGGGACTAAAACAGTGTTAGCCAGGTTGCTGGAGACTCACATATAGCATCTGCCTGCTGGCTCTGGTTGGGTAGGGCTTACAAAGGAACAATGGCCTCTGTGAGCACTTCTCTCTGGGTGAAAGCTGCCCCTCCAGCTCTTGCCCTGATGCCAGAGAATTCAGTTCCTCCCTGCATGTCCCTGGAGCCTTTACAGCTGCTGCCCCTGGGCTGGAGCTCGAGCAAGTGAATCGGATTAAGTCTGTGCATAAGCCCTTTAAGAGAAATGCCTGGGACTTCAGGAGTTCTCTGTCTAGCTCAGCCACAATCTCTGCTAGTTTTTGCAGCCAGAAGTTACGGGGACTTCTCTTCCTGGCACTGGAACCCTGGGCTTGAGGGGACCTCCACAGCTGAAATATCCCACCTGATGTTTATCTGTCATAATTGGGTGTGGACCCAGCCTGTTTGTCTCTGCCCCTCATGCCAGTCTCAGTATGGCTTCTCCTTATGTCCTCAGGTGTAGGACTTCTATTTAGGTAGATTTCAGGTAGTTCTAAATGATGGTTTTTTTGTTTTTGTTTTTTTGTAGTTTAGTTGTAATTTTGATGTGGTTGTGGGTATATTCATATACCACATTTAGCTACACTGCCATTTTGAGTGGAACTCCTTCCTTATTCCTGTTTTATTTATTTTTTTAACCATATTTTCAGTTAAAATTTAATTTAAATGTAAAAGTTTGATGGAATCTAAAGAAACCTTTTGACTAAAATAATCACCAGTGAAATTATATATTTTATAATATATCACAACAAAAGTTACATAATATTTGGTTGACCTACCATTAATTATGCTAAAATTATCCACTGCATTGATAACCTAGATAATCTATCTGTTGTACATTTTTATCTTGAGATATTAAAATTAGAATTGTTTCTTGCCCAGCTGGTTTAGATCAATGGATAGAGCATAAGCCTGCGGACTGAAGAGTCCCAGGTTTGATTCTGGTCAAGGGCATGTACCTGGTTGGGGCGCATGCAGGAAGGCAACCAATCGATGTGTCTCATTCACATTGATGTTTCTCTCTCTGTGTCTCTCCCCTCCCTTCCATTCTCTCTACAAACCAATGAAAAATATCCTTGGGTGAGGATTTAAAAAAAAAGTAAATAAATAAATAAAATTAGGACTGTTTCTTTAAAATATATTAATATTATTTTTTTAAAAAATAACACAAATTAGAAGATAATGACAATCGAAAATTTGTTTATCAAAGTAGCTAGGATTATAGGTATATTCTTTTTAAAAATCACCCTAAATTTTGTCTTTTCATATATTTTACTCTTAAAAAAACACATTTTAATTATAGTTGACATACATAGTATATTAGTTTCAGGTGTCCAACATAGTGATTCAACATTTACTGTATATACCTTACAAAGAGATCACCTTGGTAAGTCTAGTAACCATCTGTAACCATAAATAGCTGTTATGTGCCGGGGTCCAACCCCAGCAGGTCCAGGGGTCCCCAAAGGTGTGGACGGAGTCGGCGAAGAAGGAATGACACTGAGATAGCGTTCAGTTGACTGGCAGCCTAGCCAGGATTTCCAGCCAGGATCTCCAGCCAATTTCTGTTCAGGATCTCCGGAGAATTTCTGGTCAGGATCTCCAGCCAGGTTCCGTCCAGGCTCTCCAGCCAGGCTCAGTCACCAGGTTCCAGTCAGGCTCTCCTGCCAATCTCCACAGTCAGGTTCAGTCCAGGATCCCCTGCCATGCTCTCTCGCCAGGCTCCGCCTCCAGGCTCCCAGGCCAGTCCCTCTCCAGGATCCTCCGGCATGCTCTCTCCAGCAAAGTTCTTCTGTCTCTAGAGAAAGTTCTGTGTAGGTTCTGTGCCTAGGCTCTGTCTCTCTTGGTCCTGTCTTCCAAGCCCTGTCTCCTTAGTTCTGTGTTCTGAGTTCTGAGTGTTTCTGTCTTGTTACAACTGTATTTATACCAGTTGATTCAATCCTATCAATCTCTATTACAAAGGTTAGGGCGTTTCTTATCTCCATTCCAGGGAGAAAAGATTATGTAGTTTAAGCATGATTGTTCATAGTTAAAGGGATTAATTACCCGCCTGGCACTTAGTTGAGGGGTTTTATTCCCTCCCTAACTTCAGGGGAAAATCCCTACCTGGGGATTCAACCTTTCTCGGAGAGGTGACCTTGGTTAAAACACAACGCCAAGAAGGTGAGCAAACATATTAAGAACCGTATGCCATATATGCCAGGTCCCTTGAAACAGCAAGGATGGACCGGCTCCCGGCAGTTATGATATTGACTATATTCCCTATGCTGTACAGTACATTTCTATGACTCATTCTAAAACTGGTTGGCAGTTTGTATTTCTTAGTCCCCTTCAGTTTTGCACCCACCCCTGCCCCTCTTCCATCTGGTAACCATCAGTTTGTTCTCTGTAGCTATGAGTTTGTTTGGTTTTTTTTGTTTACTCATTTGTTTTGATGTTTTTAGATTCCACATGTAAGTGAAATCACATGGTATTTGTCTTTCTCTGTCCAATTTTTTTCAGTTAGCGTAATACCCTCAAGGTCCATCTATGTTGTCTCAATTGGCATGATTTCATTCTTTTTATGACTAATATTCCATTGTATATATGTATCAACTCCTTTTTATCCATACATTGGTGGACATTTAGGGTGCTTCTATATCTTGTCTATTGTAAACAATGCTATAATGAATATAAGGGTGCATATATCTTTTTGAATTAGTGTTTACAAATTCTTCAGATAAATACCCAGGACTGGAATTGCTGGGTCAAATGGCAGTTCTTTTATTTTATTTTATTTTTGAGGAATCTCTATATTATATTCCATAGTTACTGTACCAGTTTACAATCCCACCAACAGTGTAGTAGGGTTTCTTTTTCTGCACATCCTCTCAACACTTATTCTTTATTGTCTTTTTTATAATAGCCATTCTCATTGTGGGTTTGATGTGCATTTTCCTGATGATTAGTGATGCTGACCATCTTTTCATGTATCTCTTGGCCATCTATCTGTCTTTTTCAAAGGGATGTCTATTTAGGTCCTCTGCCCATTTTTTCAACATTTTTTTAATGTTGAATTGTATGAGTTCTTTAATATTTTGGATATTAAACTCTTATTGGACATGTCATTGGCACATTTTTTGTTGTTGTTGTTAATGATTTCCTTTGTGGTGCAAAAGCTTTTAGCTTGATTTTTTCCCATTTGTTCATTTTTGCCTACATCTACTTTTACTTTTAAAAACTTACTTATATCATTATTTAAGCAAGGGTCTAAATCAGGGGTCCTCAAACTTTTTAAACAGGGGGCCAGTTCACTGTCCCTCAGACCATTGGAGGGCCGGACTATAGTTTTAAAAAAAGCTATGAACAAATTCCTATGCACACTGCACATATCTTATTTTGAAGTAAAAAAACAAAATGGGAACAAATACAATATTTGTATTTGCATGTGGCCCGCAGGCCGTAGTTTGAGGACCCCTGGTCTAAATGATCTAACCAAATCATGCCATCTCATCAGAAGACATTTTAATGACAATATATCAGTCAAACAATTTTCTCTTTACAGTTTCCTTATTTATTCTAGGAAAACAAAGAAAAAGTAAGAATAAAACCATATTTAACAAAAATGATATATAATAAAAGCCTAATATGTTAGGTGTTTGGTTGACCAGTCAGCCATTCAACCAATCAAAGCGTAATATGCTAATGATATGCTAAAGCTGCTCAACCGCTTGCTATGATGTGCACTGACCATCATGGGGCATATGCTCTGATTGGTAGTTTAGCTTGCTACTAGGGTCCGGGCACACGTGACTGAGTGAGATGGGCTGGACATGCCCTGGAGCCCTCCCTCTGCCCCTCCCCGGCTGGCCAGCCTCCCACGTCCCTCCCCAACCCTGATCATGCACCGGTGGGGTCACTAGGCCTGGCCTGCACCCTCTCACAATCCAGGACCCCTCAGAAGATGTCGGAGAGCTGGTTTCGGCCTGATCCCACATGCCAGGCCAAGGGACCCCACTGATGCACAAATTTGTGCACTGGGCCTCTAGTGTGTATATAATTTGAAAACAAATCAATGATTATAAATTCTAAGTTTAAAAAACATTTTTCTGTTTAGTTTTATTACACTTACCACTAGTATGCATCAATCAATACAACTACATTTTGATAACTATTTAACAAAATTTTATTCATCTTTTAATGAAATGCATGGGTGTTTCTTCTAATTATTTTATGCATACATGGATTAATATAATATCTTTCTAGAATTATACAGTATTCAGCCTCAACTTTATTGCTCTTTTTCATTTTCATAAATGTCAGCAATAAGCAACATATTTCATGTTTCAAAAAAAATAAGTTGATGGGAATGAAAGGAATTCTAGCATAGATATATTACTCAATTATTTAAACTCCTCTATGTTGCATGCCAAAATTATATTGTGATCTCTTACCAAAATTACTTTTAATGATTTATTAGCTGACAACTCAGTTAGGTCCTCCTTCAATTTTGTTGAAAGCAAACATTGGAAACCACTTGAATTATAAAAACATTTGTTATCCAGTCATCAAAGTCATGCACATCCTCAACTTTTGGGAAATCTAAATATAGGCTTTACCAAGACCTATCAAGTTTCTTAGTTTTCATACAAGTGTTTGAAGTGAAAGGAGATTTCCCAGGCAATCATTTGTATTACTGTTCTTTTGTTTGTTTGTTTGTTTGGTACACCGGGGATTTTTACACATAGGGTCCAATGCACCAGAGAAAATTCAAGATGTGTCAGAGTATGCGGGAGAGGGTGATGGGGGATGTGGTCAGGAAAAGGACCTCATCTTAACTGCAAGTGTGTTCTCAGGCCAATATATTTTAGCAGAGTTGAGAATTAAAGTTCAGAATTGAAGCTGGAAAGTGACTTCCTTAATCCTGACTATGCCTGGTTCTCCCTTGGAAATTGTATTTTTCAAGGGCACATGTCTCTCAATTTGTAAAGCACTGTCCTTGGTCATAACAAAGTCACACACAGGGCCTCTCAAAGTGAAAAAAAAATGTTGATAGAAGAGATGCTAGTTTCAAGAAACGAATTTAGCAACTAAACTTCAACTTTGTTTATATCACTGCTTTCCTTGATCTTCTGGAAGCCTGTCAGCTAATATCTATTGCGACTTAGGTGACCATGATTGGATCCAAATATCAGGCTCTCCACATGAAAAGATTCTCAAGTTTAAAGGGTCAGAACTCTTGCTGAGACCTGGCACTCAGCTTACTACAATAGTGGCAAGTAGACTCATAAAGTACAAGATAGATGAAATGAACTTCATTAAATATTATCTTCATCATTAATATAATACATATTTGTGCCTTAATATACTGCTTAAAATACTATATGCTTACATATACTATATATTGTTTTATATTATGTATAACATATTACTTAACATATCAGATTAGTGCGTAGTGGGAGATAGAACAGTTTCATCTAATTTTTGGTATTTTTTTAAAATATATTTTTATTGATTTTAGGGAGGAAGGGAGAGGGAGAGAGAGTTAGAAGCTCTCTCATCATGATTGCATCAATGATGAGAGAGAATCATCGATATGCTGCCTCCCACATGCCCCTACTGGGAATCAAGCCTGCAGCCCTGGTATGGGCCCTTGACTGGAATCAAACCCGGGACCTTTCAGTCTGCAGGCCAACACTCTATCCAGTGAGTCAAACCAGCCAGGGCTGGTATTTTTTTTGGCAAGCTGAATTATGGCCTACTCTGTGAACAGTTCCTATTACTACTGACTTAAGATGACTTACAATAAAAGGCAGTCAGAAAAGCGTTGGTAGTAAAATGATATACACATGTCAAAGTACCTAAAATGTGTGTTAGATGAGATATCAATTATGCAGAGATGGCAAAATGAATATAAAATTGCATATATACTATGCTTGGCAAGAATGCATTTTATTCAACTCTAATAATATTTTGATATAAGGCTTAGACAAAATTCAAATCTTTGAATCAATTTTTGAGCCATTGGTAAGTATGAATGCTTTCTTATTTTTAATTTTTCCCTTAAAAATAAGTTGTGACTTATCATCATGTATTCAAGGAGCCATTTGCTTATTTAATAGCTCTATTTAATCAGAAACACTCAGACTCTTTCCTTGAAAATACATATGCATGTAAGTTCTAATGGAAAATGTGCTTGGCAAGGTAACTTTGGAGCTTGCCAAACTCCAGACATCTTAGAAATGCTTGAAGATGTTATAATGAGCAAAACATACTACCAGTTCAATGAACCTTGGACTTATGTGTCAGGAAAGTAGACAAAATACCAAATATGTTGTCATGCTTTCACTAAACCAAAGCCGTTCTCATGTGTTTGAATTTAAACTGAAGGCTTCTCCCACGTTTAGCTCAGCTGTGAGATGAATTAGTGTGATCAAACCAAGGCAGATCCCAATAGGACTTGTCATCAGTTGTGTATAATCATCTCTGAAGGAGAACTGTGCATGCGTTTTTTTGGAGCTCTCCATAGAAGAATGCGGCAGCGTTTAATGAGTTGTCTAAAATGTACATTGGTGAACAAATTTACAACAAGTCATGAAAATATTTTAATTAGAAAGAATAGTAAACTTACATGCTATATGCATTTTTGTAGACACTTTTAGAGCCTTATAATTATTTCCCTCTGAAAGGAATACAGAGCTGTGCAACTCCCCTAGTTTTACCGAGTATCCTGCTATTCATCATGATAAATGTAAATGAGTAATAGGTCCTCTTCTACCCGAACTAAGACTTTATTTTCTCCTTCAATGTATTATCTAAAGCCTACACCTAGATAATTATTCCTTTAGATTAATATTAGATATACATTTCATGCACTATGCCAAGTTCAGTATAGTTTATGTGTATATGAGGAATGTTACTTCTAAGTTGAGAACAATCCACATGCTATCATACATTATATATTTTATAAAGCTGGTTGGAAGAGGGGGGGCCTTACTATAAAAACTACTTGGTGAATATTTTGTTTTTACTCTGCTTAAGTTCAGCTGTCTCAAAACTGAGAAAACAACATCCTGAGGAATTACTAAGAAAATTCTGTCATCCATGTGAGAAAGCAGAAGGAATAAAGAGGCAAGTGAAGCTAGCAGCATAGTCTCTGATGCATTCTGATTTAGAAATATCCAAAAGTCTGGGCCACAAGTGGAAAAATATTGGAATGCCATGAATATGCATATTTCAAGAAGACAAGAATTCTAATTAGCCTGGATGGGAAACTCAGCATGAGGCTAGATAATTAGTCTGATGTTTAGAGTCATTATTCTGGACTATGTCAGTAGAATTAGACAATACTATTGTGATAACACAAATGCTAAACAAATCACCCATCTCAGAATTTCCTAAACAGCACTTTACAGCATTTGGAGACAATTTTTTTTCTTAATATTGTCATGTTTTTCTTTGTTGGATTCCCTAATGAATTTAGCAGTCCTGATACTTAGCAGGAAACCTGGACTGATCATTTGAGGCCTGTTTTCTTTATACATTGTGGAGTAAGGTTTACTTTTGGACACCTAATAAATCATGATCTAACATCTAAGAAACAGACTTATTGCCATATTGCTGAATCAAGGAAAGAAAAAAACCAGTGTAAGTGTTGTTTTGCCTATCAGACAGAAATGAAGCAAGGAGTGATATTCTCTAGTAATGATATGCTCTGTCTACTCTATTAATGGTATGTTAGTGCCCCTGTCTTATGATGTGGGCTTAGTAATGATTTTGTATTTGAAAATGTTAAGCCTTGCCTTGTTTGTAGCTCACGAAGGAATATGACCATACGCGATGCTTTCCTATTTAAGGCAATGCCCCCACTGTTGGATAGATTACTGTTGACAGCTTTTGACCAGAGGGAGCCATTAGATTTTGCTGGCTAGCAAACAATTACAGCTTTGATATAAGCTACAAGGTAAAGATTAAAAGGAATACCAATGCAAAAAAAAAAAAATATGCCAGCTCTGTGTGGTCTCTAGATTCTTCTTGAGCAAAGAAAAAATTATTTAGATGTAAAAACTAACAACAACAAAAAGGCAGAGTAAAAAAAAAAAAAAAAAAAGCTTTTCAGGACTCTAACAGGTAAAATGAACACTGAAAGAAACACAGGCAAAACTTCATACCACTGAAAAAAATTCAAAGGATGTAATTGAAGATAACAAATACTTTTCAACTGATGCTATTGTTGAAAAGTTTTAAAAATGATTTCTGTATTTGGAAATGTATTGCTTTTATTGCTAGCAATGTAGTCTTTGGGCAGCAGTTGCATTTTTATCTTATATGTAGTGATGCCACAACACCTTTAAACTGAGCAGGCATCTGGGTCAATTAATGCTATAAAACAATAAGATAAGAATTATCTGTATTATTTGGCATTGTTGACTATAAGCTAAATCACAGTTAGTTTAAAAACATTGCCTGGGCTAGGAAAAAAGACATGAACTATGACAAATTTAGGACAACAGAGGTCCTGTGTTTATTAGAAATATCAATCTCAAGAGTTTATATAGATAAAGCATATCTTCCTTTGGCAGATACATAAATTCTGAAGTGAATCTTGCACAGAGAAGATAAAAATGTTGTCTTCTGTGTATGTAATGCTCTGTGTACTGAGATTTGCATGAATTGGAAATGAGTAATCACTATTGTGGGTTAAACTGTGAAATAAAAATGTTTTGCTATTCTACGACATAAAATTTATATTATTTTACTATGATAAAGTGAAATATATTTTATAAAAGTGCATGGACATAGATTCAGTAATTTGCAAAAGTACTAATTCACCATTTAATTTGTGCTTTGTTGTTACCTTGTATGGATATTGGAATCACCATTTTTTCCCTCTGGATACTTTTGTCAATATCCATCTAATATGGATAGAGTGGAAGCGATTTATTAAACAAATATGTTTAGTTTGATTTCAGTATATTAGACAAAATGTGCAATTTTACAAGTGTATAATGCTTTAAAGGTAGTCATCTTCTATAAATACAAACCAACCTGCCTTTAGGGAAAAAAAAGTTAAACATTTCCCCCACATTTTTTCTTGCAAGATTTCTGAAACAACCATCGGCTGTTTAAATGTGGTTAGTACCCTCTTCAGTTAAGACCAATACCCTGTTTTTTAAAATAAAAATGTGATTATGCTGTGAGTCTCATGACACCTAAAATAGACTTTCTTCCCTGAATCTAAAGGCACTATTTCATAATCTGCATAGGGAAGAAATGTAACTTCCTTTATAATAATGTGTAGCCAGATACTAGTCACCTCCTAATCTAGGCCTGGAAGCCTGCCTCAGTTGGCATTTTTCCTCTAACGTTAAGGATCTGAAAAGTATGGCACTCTAGCATGTAGAGTCACAAACAGATAATTTCAATCTAATAGAATTTTTAGTGTTTATTTTTCAAAGCACACTATTTGTTTTACATTGCTTCTATTTCCCCATACATTTAAAAGAGTATAATAATACTTAGCATATATGTTTTTGCGAAGGTTATAAATTGCTTTGCAGTGCCTGCTCTAGAAAGGTTAGATAATTTTATTCAATTGTGATTGTTTTTACCTATTTTTAGGGTTGAGTCCTTGTCATAGCATTAGAAAAGCAAATTAGTGAATTTAAAATCAATCAATTCTCAGCAGACATCACATAAAAAACATGTGATTAATTTTCTTTAAACATTATGATGTTTTTTCTCTTTGGTTGCTATGTATCTAATTGCAAGTACTCTTCTTTTCCATATATAGAAACATCTGAAAGTTTTAAAAGTCCTATGTATATTATTATAAGCAACAAATTATTAATATTTTAAATCAAAATTGCAATATTCCATATACTATATAGAATACCCAATCAGTAACATGTTAAAATTTTGATAAGTGGGTTTGAAAAATTACAGCTAAAGAAGATCAAAATTACTTGAAACTCAATACACAAAAGTAACTCAAATACTATAAGAGAATGATTTTGAAAAGAAAAAGGGGATTTTGAAAAATAAGAAGTAAACAATCCCATTTAAAAAATACTAAAAGAGGAAGCAAGGAATACATTTTATTGGACTGAGAAATACATGTTGATCACTACGTGATTTTATATCTGTTTTGGGACATTTAAAAGTATCTACCCACTTTTGGTGTCTACATTTTTTTTCTCTCTCTCCAACCCTTTCCCTAACCTGTTCTTTTCCAGTTTTTCCTTTCTTTCTAGTCAAAACACTACTGGCCTACGTCAGAAGTCTGAGAGCCACACTTCAAAACATCCCATCACTCTCTACAGGCTGTCTATCCCAAATTCCCAATGATTTTACTTCAAACTAAACTTTATACCGGTCCACTCTGTCTACACTACCATTATTTATTGCCTGGATAACTGCAACAACCTTCAATTTAGTACCTCCTAGTTCTTGCCCCCTTTTATCTAGTCTTCTCAAAATAGAGTCAAAGTGTAAAACAAACTTGACTTTAAAATGTCCCTACTTAAAATTACGTGATTCATTTCCTATTGTTCTTAAATAAAACAAATATTCCTTTGCCACAGTCACCTTCACTGGGTCCATTTCATCGTTCACTGCATTCACGCCAACCTGGCTTTCTTTCTCTCTATCTCTAGAAACCTCTAACCCCCTTCCTACTTCAGAGCTTTAACCTTCTCTTCTTTCAAGGAGCACAATGGCAGAGCTTTAAAATCTGCCCTTTTCTTTATCTGGAAGGCTCTCCTCCCAACTGTGCCTCAGGAAATCACTATTTAAACAAAGTCTCAGTGTAGGGCCTCCGAGAGGACTGTCCTAATCACACAGTATAAATTACATCCGTTCTGCTGTTGCATCCTGTGGATCCCATTTATTTTTCTTTCTTTACTTTTTAAAGTCTATTTTACAAAAATTGGTCAAACAAACAAAAATGCAGGGAATAATAAAGTACAAACATATACAGACAACGGAAATCAATTCACTTGAATATTCTGCCCAATTTTCTTGAATATTGTGATAAGAAAAAAATGTGATAGGAAAAAAAAGTATTACCAACATCAGCTTTCCTGGTAGTGTGCCTGTTTTTACCCCTTCTAGCAGTGTATGGATTGTGTTTTCCTAATCCTTGTTAACACTGGTCAGGCTGCTGAATATGAAATGAGTAGTTATAATCTGCTTCTCATGTATATTAATTCTTCGTATATAGGTTGAAGTATGTTCTCCTAGTTTGTATATTGTTTTAATTTCAACATACTTCTACTTTTCTTTGTAGTCTTTTGTTTTACAGAAATGTTTAATTTTGATGTCATTAGGTTATCAATTTTTTAAAATTTATAAATCTTATATCAATGTGTTATTTTTTAAAACTTTCCCTACACACTGCCATTTAAAGTCTTAAATCTTAAAACTGTATTTGATATCCTAGCAATTTAATCTTCCATATAAAGTTGTCATTTCTTGACAAGGTCAATAAAATCCCCTGAAAAGATTGTAATAGAAATTACATTAGATATGTAGGAATATTAAAATTGTTGTTAATATCAAGGATTTTTTCAACAACAAATATCTTATTTCTCTATTTTAGAATTTTTGTGTACAGCAATAACATTTTATAACATATTCCATGAAAGCATTATAAAAAGTTAATAGTTTCACTTACTTGTTAAATAGAAAAGATTTTGCATTTTTGTGATAACCATCTTTTTCCTTTTACTAATGTGTGTATACTATTAATAGAGGGCATGAAGTTGTATATGTATTATCCTTAGGGTTAAATCCTATATGATCAAAATATACGGTTAAGGGAGATTTGACTTTGGATGGCAGGCACACAATGCAATATATAGATGATATATTATAGAATTGTACACTTAAAAAGTATATAATTTCATTAACCAATGTCACCCCAATAAATTTAATGAAAAGAGAGAAATAAAGATATATTTTTAGCCAAACCGGTTTGGCTCAGTGGATAGAGCATCGGCCTGTGGACTGAAAGGTCCCGGGTTCGATTCCAGTCAAGGGCATGTACCTTGGTTGCGGGCACATCCCCAGTGGGAGGTGTGAAGGAGGCAGCTGGTCAATGTTTCTCTCTCATCAATGTTTCTAACTCTCTATCCCTTTCCCTTCCTCTCTGTAAAAAATCAATAATATATATATATATATATATATATATACATATATATATATATATATATATATATATATGTATATATATAAAAGATATATTTTTAGACTTGCTGAATTTCATTTGAAAATCTTTTCTTTAAATTTTTTCAACAATTATAAGTGAGGTAGGTATATAATATTATTTTCTTTTATAGTTTCTTTAAAAATTTAAATTCTTTATTGTTCAAAGTATTACATGTCTCCTTTTTCCCCCATTGACATTTCCTGGGCCACTCCCACCCATCAGCACATGACCTCACCCCTCTACTGTTTGTGGCCATTGGTTGTGCTCATATGCATACATACAAGTCCTTTGGTTGATCCCTTACCCCCACGCCCTGCCTTCCTTCTTATGTTGGATGGTCTGTTCAATACTTCTGTATCTGGATCTATTTTCGTTCATCTGTTTATGTTGCTCATTATATGCCACAAATGAGTGAGATCATGTGATATTTATCTTTCTCTGACTGGCTTATTTCACTTAGCATAAAGCTCTCCAAGTCCATCCATGCTGTTGCAAATGGTAAGAGTTCCTTCTTTTTTACAACAACATAGTATTCCATCGTGTAGATGTACCACAGTTTTCTAATCCATTCATCTGCTGATGGGCACTTAGGCTGTTTCCAGATCTTAGCTATGGTGAATTGTGCTGCTGTGAACATAGGGGTGCATATGTCCTTTCTGATTGGTGTTTCTGATATATTCCTAGAAGTGGGATTACTGGGTCAAATGGGAGTTCCATTTCTAATTTTTTGAGGAAATGCCATACTGTTTTCCATAGTGGCTGCACCAGTCTGCATTCCCACCAGCAGGGAATGAGGGTTCCTTTTTCTCCACATCCTTGCTAGCACTTGCGGTTTGTTGGTTTGTTGATGATAGCCATTCTGACAGCTGTGAGAAGGTATCCCATTGTTTTGATTTGCATCTCTCAGATGATTAGTGACTTTGAGCATGTTTTCATATGTCTCTTAGCCTTCTGTATGTCCTCTTTCAAAAAGTGTCTATTTAGTTCCTTTGCCCATTTTTTTGATTAGATTGTTAATCTTTCTTTTGTTAAGACATATGAGTTCCATGTAAATTTTAGAGATTAAACCCTTATCAGAGATAACATTGGTAAATACATTCTCCCATGCAGTGGGCTTTCTTATTGTTTTGTTGATGGTTTCTTTTGCTGTGCAGAAGCTTTTCATTTTGATGTAATCCCTTTTGTTTATTTTCTCCTTAGTTTCCATTGTTCTAGGAACTGTATCTTAGATGTCATGTAAAATATCATGGGCAGCCAAAAAGTAGAAACAACCTAATTGCCCATCAACTGATGAATGGATAAACCAAATGTACTCTATCTGTACAAGTAACTGACTACATATTGTTTGATTCCATCTGAATGAAATTTTTGGAACAAATTTCTTTTTTTTCCTGTTATGTGAAATAGATTTTAGAAGTTAGTGGTTACTTATTTTTTGAAGGTTTTAAGATATCCTTTAAGTCAGCGGTTCTCAACCTGTGGGTTGTGACCCCTTTGGGGGTCGAACTATCCTTTCACAGGGGTCGCCTAAGACCATCGGAAAACACATATATAATTACATATTGTTTTTGTGATTAATCACTATGCTTTAATTATGTTCAATTTGTAACAATGAAATTGGGGGTCACCACAACATGAGGAACTGTATTAAAGGGTTGCGGCATTAGGAAGGTTGAGAACCACTGCTTTAAATCATTTGTGCTTAAGATATATTTGAGAAATAAACATTTACCTTATTACACTTTCAAAATGCTCACTGATTTATGCAAGTTTTATTCTTCACCTTGAGAAAATGTGAGTAGTGAATATACACCTTAGAACATTTTCTACTTGATTAAAGTTTTTGGGTTTGTTAATTATAGTATATATTATATTATTATACTAGGGGCCCGGTGCACGAAATTCGTGCACTGGGTGTGTGTGTGTGTGTGGGGGGGGAGTGTCCCTCAGCCCAGCCTGCCCCCTCTCACATACTGGGAGCCCTCAGGCGTTGACCCCCATCACCCTCCAATCACAGGATCGGCCCTTTGCCCAGTCCTGACGCCTCTGGCTGAGGCATCCGGCCAAGGCAGCGGGGACCCGCAGCTGCAGCGGCCCCACGATCGTGTGCTTCGCTTTAGGCCCAGGCAAGGGACCCCTAGCTCCCGGGACTGCCAGCTTCGACCGTGCCCAGCTCCCATTGCTGGCTCCACCCCTACTTCCTGCTATCACTGGCCAAGGCGGAAAAGGCACCTGATTCTCAGATCATGGCTGGGGGGCAGGGCAAAGGCGGCCCCAGGGCCACCTTTGCCCTGCCCCCCAGCTCTTACCTCCCCCCTGGGTTTCTGATCACTGTCAGTGGCAGGGGGCTTCTTCCTGCTTTCCCTTTCGCCTCCCTGAATTGTGCCTACATATGCAAATTAACCGCCATCTTGTTGGCAGTTAACTGCCAATCTTAGTTGTCAGTTAACTGCCAATCTTAGTTGGCAGTTAATTTGCATATAGCCCTGATTAGCCAATGAAAAGGGTAGCTCGTACGCCAATTACCATTTTTCTCTTTTATTAGTGTTGATAATCCTATATAATAAAATCATAGTATGCAAATTGTCCCCTCAACCTGGAGTTCATCTGGGAGTTCAATCAGGGGGTGGGGACAGCCAGGGGAAAGGAGGAAGTAGCCACTAGGGACCCCAGCCAGTAGCCACTAGGGACCCTACCAGTGCACAAATTTCATGCACTAGGCAACTAGAACGTTATATTCACGACAAAATAATGTTTTTTGTATCTTTCACAGCATGCCTTTTATTATTTTGTTCAAATCTTTTATTTCCTTACTGTAACTCATTTTGTCTTATATTTCAGTTGATTAAGTCCTGGTCATTCTGGGCCCATTGCTGCAGAGGTTGTTTACTGGGTTCTCAGGCTGATTGGTGCAGAGGTTGTGGGGCTGAACTCTTTTGCCATATATATCCAGGTTATTGTCTGTTTATGCATTCAGTCTCACACTATAAATCTTTCTTATAATGTCTTAAGCTATACAATATCTTTATCCACCTTACCATATAACATAAGTCTTCATTTCATCTTAATTATACAGAGAACTTCCTTCTTTTCTTCTTCCTTATATCATTCTTTAGAATTTAGTTCTACATTCTTAAAAACAAAATTTTGCTGTTATTTTATATGCAGAAATAGTTAATGAAATAGGTCAGTTCATGCTAAAATATGTTTGGCTTTCTATTGTTTTTGCATCCCATTGATGTCTTCTGATTTATTTATTTTTCTCCTAAATTATATCCTGTGATGAAGATGGTATAATCTTTTACTCCTGATGAGTCAAGACATGCCTTTATTTTGCCCTTATGTTTGGATAATTGTTCATCTGAATATAAGAAATGTTCAATGAAAGCTATCATTCTCTTAGGATTTTAAACATATTGCCCCATGTATCTGGCATCTATTGTTGTTAAGAAGTCTGCTATAAGACTATTGCAGAAAATTTGTATTTTTGTCTTTTATTTATCTATTTAAATATTTACAACTAAATATTTTATATTTAAGTTTTATCCTGATGTTACGTACTTTTACTAAGTGTGGATTTGATTTTATTTGTCCTGAGCAATGTTGGTGTTGATTTTTAAACTGATGGGCTCAGGTTATTTCCAACCATTATCTCATTAAATATTTGTTCTTTATAATTTTTTACTTACTCTTATATTTATTTTGTCATCTTAATCTATTTATTGTTTTTATGACTCTTTATTGTATTTTATACCCCCTTTTTATGTTTTTTTTGTGTTAATTACTTAATACCTTTTACTTATAGTTTACCACACTCTTTTGGAGTGAAACCAGACTACATGATTTTTTTTCTTTCAAAAACTATTATTTCCAAAATTTCTAAATTGTTTTTATTCACCTATAGTTGTTTCATTTTGCTTCATATTGTTTTTAATATATTTTGACTGATATTATTTCTTGAGTTACAGTTTTTAGAATCCCAAGAGGAGGGATGATAAATATGTTTTGATTATTTTCTTATTTTAATTTCCTGTGGAATCTTGTGATTATTGTTGTTCTTAGATTTTATGTGGTAGTATTATATTTATTCATATTTTTTGGTAATTTGAGTTCTAGGAGTTCTCTCTCTTTCCTCCTTCCTTCTCACTTTCTAGTAGTATTGGGGTTACCTCTACCTGGTCCCTGGGACCCCAGTCCATAATCAGGTCTTATATTGAAAGTCTGAGGGATTTACACCATAGAGTAGTTCAAAGATCCAGGAGTTCAACCATGGAGAGTTTGTCTCAATTTCTGGTTGGAAGGTTGGACCTGTAGCCTCCCTCCTGAAGCAAATTGCTTCCTACTAGGCAGAGCTCCAGCTCCAGGAATCTTTCCCTTCTTTTCTGTGCCAAGCCAAAAGCCCCATTCCAGCCCCTGGTTCCAGCAGTGAGGCTGGCTCTTTTCCCAGGACAGACTCAGAACACAGTGAGGGGATTCTATACCACAGAGGTGGACGTCCTAGCAGCTTCTGACTGCTTCCAGATCCAGCATCCAACAGACCACCAGCTGCAATTCTGATTGTTTTATTCTACTGCTTTTCAATTTCCTGAGCATGAAGATACTTCTTTTTTTATTATTACTTGTTTTTATATTTATTTAATATTTATTTTTTATTTATTTGGTTATATATTTGAATTAGGGGAGGGTTGGTTCCAATCATGTATTTTCAATGTCATTTTCCCAAAGCTGCATTACATTTTTTAACATGTCTTACTTTGACTAAATTATAAGCTGAATGAAAGCAGTGATCTTGACTGTTTTGGACATAATATTCATGCTTGAGTTTGTTTTAATAAATATGTAAAGTACAAGGCATTATTTAATTCATTGCCAAGTGATCCATAAACAATATGACAATAATAATGGAAAGCCTAGAGAGACTTTAGCAAATCAAATAGAAAAATATCATGTAACTTAGCATCACTTAAAGTTATTGCATATAGATAGTTTGATCGCAGAATTTTAGTGTAATTGACCAACTACCAAAAGCAGCATCTCCAAAAAATAACCTTTTTTAAAACAAAGAAAAGTGTCTGTAGCATGAAGTAAAATTTTAAAAATATAAAATAAACAAGGAAAAGGAGAAATAGTATTTAACAATTAAAGGGCTTCATCATTGGATATTATGAAGTAGGCTTCTTATTTATGCAGAATCTAAGAAACCCCTGGAGTCCTCATTTACTGATAGACATTAAACATTGCTAGCATTTCTTAGCCTACTATGTGTCCAGCTATCTATTAAATGCTTTATCTCTAAGTAATTATTTAAATTTCAAAACAGCTTTTTGACACTGGTGTCACTCTAAGTTAAAGATGACTCAAATGAAACAGCATTTGAGTTATCTTTCTAAGATCAAGAAAATAATATTATATGCCTCCCTCATTTATAATTGATGTCAGGGCATCAAAGCCTGAACTAGGAATATGAGAATTAGGGATTGTGTGAAAGGTGAAACAAATACAGGAAGTTGAGAGGAAGGAAAAGGGCTAACAAAGTGTGGCAGTGGGGGGAAAGGTGGTCGGTGTCACAGGGCTGGGACTTTCTTAAGTTTGCAGTAGCTTAGGGAAGAGGTATGAAGGCAGTGTAGGGGGCAAGGTATTCAGGAGAGTGCAGGGTGGATTAAAGTGAGGACTGCTCAGAGCTAACCCTGAGCTAGGAACTGGGGAGAGGTTTGGGAGCATTCTAGTACTGTGAGCTCAAGGTCTCCAAATGAGCAGAGTGGAAGGGATAAATGGATAGAGAAAAGTGTGTGTGTGTGTGTGTGTGTGTGTGTGTGCAGGAGCTTCTACCAGACCATTCTGTGCATGCTGTTTTCCTGAGACTAGAAGGTCAATGCCATGGGCCCAGTGTTCAGTGAGAGTGACATAAATGTGCAGACCCTGTCATACCTAAGTTATTTGCATGCCATAGTTAATGCATGCTCCCAGGGGAAGACTTGCCTAGGGAATAAAGGTAGAACCAACACACACACACACACACACACACACCCCTCCCAAAAGCAAACACTCATTCTCAGAATGGTACAAGTTTAATGCAGAAAAAGTTAGGAAAATATTTTTAACTGCCTCACAATGTACAAGGCTCCTCCCTCTGAGGCAATCCTTCATTTTCGGAGTCAGGTCAGAAGAGTGTCAGTTCCTTTCCTTTATCAATGAGTTCAGAGTGTACCCTTCATGCCTTCCTGGAACAAGAAAGGAGCTGAAAATTGATAGGCTTGTTGTCTACTCTCTCAGCTACAATAAGACGGGGTCAGAATTTTGACACTACCCTTCATACAGATTATATTGAAATCATAGCTCAGGATTCTTATTTTCTTTACTTCCTGACCAGGGGGCAAAGAAGGAGGGAGGTTTAGCCAACTTATTCTTTTGACTACATTATATTAGAGCAATAACTCAAGGGCTTGTTATATTACTTGGATAGCTGAAACAAATATATGTGGTATACCTAAGAGTTGATTTCTAATTTACATGCATCAAACAATTGTCAAAGCTCTATATACTACTACATATAAATTACCTCATAGAGCCCATTCATTTTTTTTTCAACAAGCAATGATTGAATATACTATGTTTCAGGAATGTGCGAGGGGCTGAGGTTATAAAAACATGTCAGATGTAATGTTTGCCCTCAAGGAATATTCTAATAAGGGATAAAGGCATGTAACTAATGACTACAATGTCATGAGTGCTAAGATTAGAATATGATATGGGAGATATAAAATTACAGGAATAAGTATTGTAATAAGATGAGAGATTTAAGGAAATTTTCCTGAAAGATGAAATATTTCAGTTATACATAATAGATGAAGGGAATAATGGAAAAGGTAGAGCACAAAAGTTCACCAAGTTATTAAGTTATTAAAGAGATTAATGGCTATTGGGGAAACTAAGGACTGCTCTTATTCATCACTGAATCATGAATAACTATATTTTTTATATGGATTTAGTTAAAACTGATTGTTAAAAATGATATAGTTAGTTTTGTGGCAATAATGCTAATTGTCCCTGAATGCACATTGTCTTTTTTTTTATTAGTAATGGAATCACTATTTTTAGATAAGCACCTGGCACTTTGTATAAAGTTAAAGCCAAGACTGACCTGTGATTCAACTGTAGTTTATAGGATACAAGCCAGCGAAATGTCCTTAAAGAACAGTAAGATGTTCTTCTCCACCCTTTCCTCCTTCCAGGTGACAGAACTATGGACATGGTGGCCAGAGCATGGTGCCCAGCACAGAGGAAAATGTAAGAACAGCAGAGAAAAGCACAGAAGGATCCCATGACCCTGACCTGACAGAAGACCATTTACCTCTCTGGATTAGTTACTTTGAACATCTTCTACTGGAGAGATAAATAAATGTGTATACTGGAGTTTTTCTATTACTTGGAGCCAAAAAATATAATAAATACAGTTTTATTCTTACATCCCTGATTTTAAAATATATTTTGTAAATAAATGAAAAATTAAGTACAACAATATTTATAAACCACATCTAGTAGGGCAACACTTTGCCAGGGTGTAGGTATCACATGACTACGATGTCCTGCAAAGTAGGCACTATTATTACCTGTTCCTGTTTACAGGGGAAGGGCTCCAAGTTGTACAGTTAAAAGGGGCAGGGACAAGGTTTGAATCAGGCAGTTTAAATCAAGTGTCTGGTTCTACTAGTCCTGGATGTTATGCCTCCTTAACTAGATATAGTTTAGAAGAAAGCAATTCATTTTCCCCTGCAAATCATAAAGATCAAGTAATAAATTTAATAAAATTACTCAGCACTTATGAGATGTTTTCTATGTTTGTCAATAAGCATGTAAAAGAAAATGTATTTAAAAAACGAAGGCATAAAATAATAAATTTTAGGTGTATATATTATAATGTGTATGTACTTGAACTAAAAATACAAAACAAAATATAATAGCAAATAGAAACAGAAACTTGTGAAAATATAAATCAAATAATTAAGATTTCCTTTTAATGTCCTGATTATCTAATTTCATATAATTCTATAATTTCTATATTCTTCTCAATTGATATGACTTTTCTTACTAAGTCAGTAGTTAATAAGAGTAGGGAGTTTTCTTACAAAATATAGGTATTCATATAATTTCCAAGCTGGAGTAGACCTTAGAGGAAACTTAATCCAATCTTTTAAATTTATTGATAAACTATTACTCGGAGAATTAAGAAAAGTTTATACTGTAGCAAGTTAATTTCAGTTAGAATTGGAGTTAGACTTAGCTCTCCTAATGATCAATGCAGTAATAGTTCCACTCATCTCATGTATGAACAGCATCTCCTACTGCCATTTAATGGAAAGGGCAATATGTTTAGTGTGACTAGGTAACACCCCTGAAGTACAGTAGAGGATGAAAGGCACAGATTGAAGGTTCCAAGTGACAGATTTTTGTACTCAGTGGACTCAGTGATGGCGAGCCTTTTGAGCTCGGCATGTCAGCATTTTGAAAAACCCTAACTTAACTCTGGTGCTGTGTCACATATAGAGATTTTTTTATCTTTGCAACCATAGTAAAACAAAGACTTATATTTTTGATATTTATTTTATATATTTAAATGCCATTTAACAAAGAAAAATCAACCAAAAAAATGAGTTCACGTGTCACCTCTGACACGCGTGTCATAGGTTCGCCATCACTGGACTAGCTGGTCCAGAGTCCTCAGTCTGGAGGTGGTTAATGCAGGCTTATGAAGCACCTAAAACTGCATTGCTAAATCTTTACATGTATATTTACCCAATGATAGAATCTATAGTTTTTGTTAAAATTTCAAGGTGCTTAGTGATCTGAAAAGATGGATAGGCAGGGACCTCCTCAAGTGTTCTGACTATCCTCATAAGTAGTGTTCTTTCTTACCATCTTATGTAGTTTTCTGCACTTACAGTTTTTCCTTCTGGAGGAGAGATGTGTATTTAAGGAATCCTGCTATAATTTGGAAAGACAGACATGGTCCTTGAAAGAGAGAAGGGAAACAAGAATGACCCTAACTGCCCCTAGATAATTGTCCCATTCAGTAAAACAGTAGAAAATACCAATGTGTGGGTGGCATGAATAAAACAATTGAAATGAAAAGGAAGTGGCTGTGAAGATAAGATGCAGTCCTGGCTCCTATGGGCACTTTCCAAAGATGGGCCAGTAAGAGGAGTGTCCCTTGAACCTCTTCCCTCCTTACCCTTAGCAAAACAAAGAGAATTGGCATTTACATAATACAATCCTTTATAAAAATCCATTAAGAAGCTCATCTGAATTCATGGCTATTTCACATGAGCGTGTTCTTCACGTGTAGCGATGGCTTTGGAGCTGGACTAAAATCATCTAACTTTTCAGCCAGCTCCAAAACCATCACTACACCTAAGGAACACGCTCATGTAACATATCTGTGAAATCAGATGAGCTTCTTAAAATGCTGAGACTTTCAAAAACACCAGTCACGCCACACCTCCCACACTCTTAACTAAGAACAATTCAGCACAGTTAGGGGTCTCCATCTATAAAGAGTTTCAGTATAAAGTAAACATGGCGAATGAATTCCCGTCCTTCCCTTGGAGAGGTCACGTTCAAGGTTCACTGGCAATGCAAGATGGGAAGGCCGGGCCTGGGCCCACCTGCTAAGAATTAAACAGAGAGCTGCAGTCTGTTGTACAATCAATGCCTGGTCTTTAATGGGAGGCCCGAAATCTATCACCAGAAACTCTGACAGGCTCATAAGCCATTTATTAATATGTGTTAATTTGGGCATCATGGAATTGCTCTAACTTAAAAATAACAACCTTCCCAAAATGTGAGAAAATTCTCAGGCAACACAGAGGCATGCATTGCTTTGGGTAATCAAGTTACCAAGCAGGTTTTATTGTGCTCTTCTCAGCATGGTGCGCAGTATATAAAACCCCACCACATGTTGCAACAATAAAGTTATTGCTTATCGACCAGACGTAGTTGACAACCAACAAATGCTGCCATGAATAATTTCAGTCTTCTCCTTGGTAACCCATCAGTGTGTGTGTGTGTGTGTGTGTGTGTGTGTGTGTGTGTCTAGTAAGTAGTGATCAATGATGTTCAGGGTAGCAAACTCATGGAGAAACACACTCACAAATAAACAGAAACAGCAACCACAAAACAAAACAAAAACAGGGAAGAAAGCTTGTGTATGGAGAGACATCCTCTAGAAACAATAAACTAATTTACAACAAGTTTACAGTAAATCATAAACTAAAGTGCACAAGGGGGAAAATACTTATACTGTTTTTTTAAGGCATCAGTGATTCTAGACAACACCATGTTTTTTATTAAAGCCTCACCTTACTAGGAACACTGGACCATTCTCAGGGATGGAAGGGCATTTATCACCCTTCTCTTTGATGGAAGGTGTTGATACATTTTTGGTGGTAGCTTAGCTACATGGTTCTTTAACTTCTTCAGAAGTTTTTAGATGAAGACCATTTGAACTTAGTGATTTATGGCCACTTAATTTCTCATATTTTTTCAATCAGGTCTTTGTTTTGATTTCTCTGACAGTTCTTCACCTTCCTTCCCTGTACAAAGCAACTCCAGGATAGATACTTCTTCATCATCTTGGATGGAAGGCCAGGCACAAAGCGCCCATTCAATTCCCTTGCATTCTTTGCAGTCTCTTTGGTTAGCTTCCTTCCCAACATAGTAGTCTACTAGACCAAGTAAATCTCCAGCGGATTTTGCAGTTATGATATACTTATCTCAAAAGGATTATTTTTGTTTTATGAATAACTTTGCTTTTTTTTGGTTTTAAACATTATCCATGAAAGTCAGTGTTACAGGCTTTTATCACTTGTCTTTCATCCTCCCTAAACAAAACATCTTTTCTTCATTTATTTTACTTTTCTCAGGGTTCATGAATCTCTAATTCTGTATCATGGTGCAAGTTCTATGCTATTTCTATGGCTTTTAATTTCCTACCCTTTCTCTGGGGAAGCTTTCTGGTAAGTCTTCTTTTTCTTAAAGTTTTCTTTGAAAACTTGAGTATTTGCATGTGTTCCTTTAATATAAAGTTTTCTATGAAAAGTTAAACCTGATTATGTCATTGCTGCTGCAAATTTTTAATTTCTCATTTTTTACTCTCAGACCAATAGGTCAGAACTGGCAGAAGTGATACCAACACTCTCTAAGAACCCAAATATGGTTGTTATAAAAAATAAATAAATTCGTGATTATCCAACAATGAGACAAACTTCATGACTTAAATTTTTAACAATGTACAAATTTCAGTATTGGTTGTGCCACCTCTTAAAATGTGTCACTGTGTCAAGTAGCAAGAATAACAGGTTTCCCCATCTATCAACCGTGCCCCCACCCCTATGCTCGTCTACAACATGCCTCTGCTGTAATGCAAAGCTTATGTCCTATATTTCATATGATAAATCAATCACAGTGGAACATAGGTTTCTTATTAACATATGCCAATCACTCTTTGGTAATCTACCAACACTTACGTAGAGTAACCATAGTTTATCCTTCTTTATATAAATAAAACAATGTGTCTCCCTCGCTTTTCTAACCATTTCAATATAACACCTAGTGGCAGAAAAACCAAACTGAGAGGTGGTGAACCTGTTCTGACTTCTTCCAGACTGAATATATATAACCGAATAGTTCTATATTACCACAGATTCTCCTTTGCAAGAAACCGTGAAAGAATCGTTGAATTCCTAATATAACTGAAAAGCATACAAATCTGTCAGCAAAACCTAAAAGCAACTGTGTAAAAAAAAAGTCATAAATCCAATACATACTTTACTGTTACTAGGGAAATTTTCTCTAAACCTGGATCTCAGAGCACCTTATGATCATCCATTTCTGTTACACAGATCATTCCAATATCCAGATCACTTGCAGACCTCATTATCACTAAGTCCCAAGCACTCACAGTGCACAGGAAGTCCACCTGGGTCTTTATTCATCTGGTAATATTTGCACCTAAACTCAGATTCAGGGTATTCCATTCTTGGAAAAAACTCAGACCTTTTATCAAATAAACAAGGTTTAGATAAATGTTATTGGTTGAATAGTGTTTCTCCCAAACTCACAAGCTGAATGCTTAGTACCTCAAAATGTGGCCTCATTCGGTAGTAAGATTGTTGCAGAAGTAATTAGTTAAGATGAGATCATAAGGTGGACTCCAATTCTAATATGACTGGTATCCTTCTAGAAAGGGGAAATTTGGGCACAGAATCATGCACACAGGAAAACCACCATGTGAAACCTGGCCTTGCGCTGTCACAAGTAAAGGAACTACTCAAAGCTAGGAGAGAGGCTTGGAACACGTGCTAGCTAGCATGCCCTAGTGCCTTCCAGGGAAACATAGCCCTGCGGATGAATACCTTGACCTTAGATTGCTAGCGTCCAGAACTATGAGACTATGAAATTAAATTATTGTTGATTAAGCCACTCAGTTGGTTATAGTTCATTATGGCCTTCCCAGCAAATTAATGCAATGGAATTCAGCATAGTTCATCAATATCAAATTATGAATCAGGTAAATGAGGTTGGTAGCTAGAGATAAGGGAAATCTATAGGAAGATTTTGGAGGCTTATTATTTTTAAATTAAAGTGTTACATTTCCCCTAATTTTGGGATAAGTATTGGCTTGCTCCTCACTATCTCCATAGCATTTGTTACCTATCTATGTTAATATTTCCTCATCACACTATTATAATTATTTGTCTGAAGATGTTTCTCCCTTGAACTGGAGATCTGAAAAGGCAAAGACCATATATAGTGCCTTTATCTCAGAATCTAATACGATGCATGAGACACAGTATTTAGTATATGTTCATAGTACATCTTTAAACAATGATGAAGCTAGATTTGCCACAATATTTTAGATATTTAACCAGATTGTTCTGTTAAGTAAAGTTTTCACTCAGAATAGTTACTTGTTCTTAACCAAGACTCATGAAACAGTTTAACAGACTGGACTCTGACCATGTCTTTTCTCAACTCTATCACTAAAAAGGAGATGCTGGGTCTTTTCTTAAAGGGTCCTAAGCAATCATATATACTGCTGATGAAATAGACTGAAAATAAGAGTGGAAAGACAGAAAACAGTCCCTGGCCTCTAACTAGATTTCTATTTGTAGATTTGTTGTCTGTTCCTTAGAACCTACTACTACAAGAAGGTATGAAAATACTGACATGTATTAACCTCTACTCTAGGCTCTGATTGCCCTGCTTGGCCAAGGATGGAAGTGTGCAAGCTGACATACACATTGTAATGGGAACCAGACTCAGTGGGGAATTCATCCACCACTGTCTCTTGCCAGGTATGCAAGCCTTCCTGATTCTCCGCTGTCTTTTGATGATCTGCCTATAAATACTTTCAGTCTCTGAAACTGAGCCCAAGTTCTTCCTCCTCGTCCTCCTCCTCCTCCTCCTCCTCCTCCTCCTCCTCCTCCTCCTCTTCCTCCCTCTGACCTCCACTGTGTCTTATCTGCACTGTGCAATCTGACACAAGCTACTATGGTTCAGTCTCACTTTCATTTTGCTGCATCTGTTTTACCATTTAACCCTAATTTCTGTGTTCCAAGAACAGCCTGGCAACTTAACTCCTTTTCCTAATAGATAACTCAGTTTTCTTTTTCTGACTCTGGATTTTTAGCCTACCTCTAGTTATCTAAGACATAGCACTTCACTATCAGTGTGGGAGCCTAGGTATTTGATATTTGTCCCCAAGCCCTGCATTTCATCCAGGAAGATGTGTTTCCCCAGTGAACTACTATTGGCAAGTTTCTATATATTAACCAAATGGGGAAAATAAAGCATGTATAAACACACTATTTCTCAAACTCATTGGTTTAAAACATAGTGTATTGAGTATACTCAGAGAGTAGGGTTAAACAAGTCTTCCTTGTATAAAAACAATTTCTTTTGGATTCTTAGCAATATTCAACAATTTTTTCATAGGATTTAAATTATTTAGAATAATCTGCCTATTTTGCTTTCATTGTTATTATTTTCCATCTCATAAATATTTGATATAGTTACAATGGAGATGAAAAATGTAAGGACTCATTAGATTAAAGACAATTTAGAGTTGTATTATCTTGAGCTGATAAAATGCTTATAAAGAGTATTTACTGTTAAGATGTAAAACTAATATATTTTCTACCCCACCAACCAGTACCTAAAACAAAACCCAAACCAGAAAAAAAAAAAAAAAAACAACAGCATGAATTTCTAACTGACCTTGGGGAAAAAAAGACAAAAGCTCTGATAACATTATGTTTACATTCTCACACGGTTGGCACTGAATTCTGGTGTAGTGTCTTTGGTTTGCTATAGTCCTCCCCACTCCCTAGTGTTCCTATCAAGCTTACTAGTATTCGCTCATCTGAGATAGACGTTGGCTCCTGTGTAAATTTAAATAGCCTGTAGGAAGCATGATGTTTTGATGTGTTATGCAAATGATTGTGCCCAAATCCCACATGCAATTGAAAAAAAAATTTCAATGGTAGAATTATGCCTATTCTTAAGTATAACTTGCACATGAACTGACCTGCTCAGTACAGTTACATATGTCTCAGGTTGTAGGCTTTCCTAAAGCACAGAACTTTGACCCTATGGCTATAGGCTTTTTGTTCAATAAAGAAAACCATCAATTATGTTATGTTATTTGATACAAAAAATGCTTTGATCTTTTGAAGGATATTTATTACAAAGGAAAACAGGGTGAGAGTCCTTTGACAGACATCAGACTTTATATGAAAACCTCACGTTCTGTGACTTACTGTCATGGGACCATTGGTGTAAAATGTTTCAGATCTGATTGACTTCAATTTTCTGGGTTTGATTTCTAGATTTTCCATTTACTAGCTGGGTGTGTGTAAATCTCAATCTTTGTGGACCTCAATTTCTTAATTTGTCACATTATTTCTAAAATTTCATATATGATCTCTAAAAGCCCACTGAGGTCTTTATAAACCTTCAGTAAGTCCCCATAATTAGCACATTAGAAATTCTTGGCCACAAAACAAATACTTATAGAACAACTTTGTAAAAAAATGAAAATTATTGAATCCATTGTTATTCCATAGGTGGAATATTGAATTATTTTAAAAACTAATTCCATATTCACCAGCATATGCTCAATTTATCTTGGAATTTCACCTTGAATTCTTTATTCTAATTATATAAAACTTTAAATTTATTAAACTGCAATAGAGCTGTATGACACTTCACTTATATGTGAATCTTTAAAAAAAAATCAGACTCATAGAAACAGAGAGTAGAAAAGTGGTTGCCATGGGCTGGGAGAAATAGGAAAAGATTGGTAAAAGCATACAGACTTTCAGTTATAAGATGACTATGGTTTGAGGATCTAATGTATAACCTGATAATATAGTTGATAACACTATATTGTATAATTGAAATTTCCAAAGACACTAGAACATTAATGTTCTCACAAAAAAGGGGGAGGTAAATATGTGTTTTTGTGGATATCTTAACTCAATGGGAAGAATCCTTTCACAATGGGTATGTTTATCAAATCATCATATTTGATATCTTCACATCAAAATACTTTAGAATTTTAGTGGCCAATTATACCACAATAAATCTTAGGTAATAGAAAGAAAAACATATCTCCACAAAGATGAGCAATCTGCACTTCCTCTTGTGACCCTAATTTGGCTGCTCTTTCTAATATGATAAATTAGAATCTTTGAATTAGTTTTAGTTTCCTCTACCTCCCTGACCCTGAGACAACCAACCAGTCATGTGACTTGTAAATGACTCCTACCTGGTCCCACCCAACCTTCTGGAGCCTCCTAACCAGCCATCTATCCAAGCTTTGTTCCCTTAAAACTATGTGACAGTGTCTTCAGAGTGGTATTTCTGCAACATGTATTTAATGATTTCTTTCTCCTTAACATCATTGTTCTCATTCTCATCAGCAGTGTGAAGGCACTATATTATCCTGGTTAAGAGCACAGGACTTAGGAAGGTGGCAAGCCAGGGTTTCTGTTGCTGCTCTAAGAATTGTTAGCTATGTAGCTCAGACAATAGCCGAATATGCCTGAAAGGTAGGCTCTATTTGAAATATCAAGTTAGAAAAAAGACTATACACTTTTTAGATGTCACCACCAAAGGCAAAATTAGAACCTATTAATGGGTATAATTGGGATATATATTTTATTGCAATACACGGAAGAATCCTCACTCAACCTCAAAATGGAATTTAATGTTTTATATATATAAAAAAAAATTCTCCTTCCCTAAATGTATTGAAGTAGTGAAAAAAAGGCCAAAAATTTAAAGAAGAAAATGAAAATATCAGATAGGAGAGACAGGAAGTATAGGAAATAATGAAGGATGTTTACAGTCTGAGATTTTCATATATTCTGTGATTTCAGTTTAATTGAATTCACTTAAAATTAAATTCTAGTTCAAGTATATATTATACTTGAATTTTAGGACTATTTTTATTTATAGAACCAATGTACAGTTTATTGAATGTGAAACTTCCTTATAACACAGTTATGCATTACAGAATAGCTCCTTTGAAATTAAAATTATTTTATTTAGAGATATATGACTTTAACTCTATCCTAGGATCCTGAGAAAACTTAAATACATTTTGTGGTGATCTACTCATTCACAGACACAAATATACATAGACATGAAACAGATTTTGTGATTATTCTGCCCAAATATCTCTATTGCTGTGTTCCCCCGCCAATTGATCCAAAATACCAACAAATTCAAAGTACCATTTTGTGCTTTGAAATGGATAGATTTTTTATCAAAATAATTAAACTACTAATCTTGGAGTGTGTATGGTTCAGATATTATTTATAAAAGGTTTGTAAAAGAGTTTTATTTTGAAATATTTTTTCTTTCTGAATGTATTTTAACCAATCGCTGTTTTGCCCTTCATAATTTCTTTGCAAGTAAATCCTCTGTGTCTTTTAAGCCTGGATGTAAAGAGATAAATCACCACAAACGCTGATGGCCTTTTTAATGCCTGTCCATGGGATTAAGTTGAGACCACCAACCAATTTCCTATAAGCCATCAAGCAACATCATGTGTTAACAATTTTCAGTCTCTTTTTATGTGGTTTGGATTAAAAATGGTAACCTAGAGGTGAAAGGTCTGACTTTAAAAAACCAACTCCCATGGGACAACCAACTTTTTCAATTTTCTGATTTAAGTTAATTATATAATTTGAGTTTAATGAAATTATCAACATGTTCACCTTCATTGTGAAATAACACTTTACCTGTTCAGATTAGAGTCAATAGTTAATGTTTACATAGATTATAAAGAAGAAAAAAGAGAACATAGTGTCAGGTTTAATGTATTTTATTATTCAATTTAGTAATTAAGGTACATTTTAGGATTTAATGAGGATAATGCTGTTTTTATTCAGGGTAAAAAAAACATTTTGCGATGTTCTCTTGAAGTTTCTATATGAAATTTGAGCACAGCATTCCTTTTTGATCTGAGCTTTATCATTTATTTTATTTTAGTAACTTATCTATAAAATGAAGGGATCTTGTAGCATTAGTTGAATATATTTACTATTGCATTTTCTAACCCTTATAAATGTACATTTAAAGTAAAGTGAACAGCTCACTATTCTAAAGTTTTATAAATTAAGTTTAAATTCTAAAAAGTTAAGCATTTATATATTTATATTTCATGGTTGTTTTTTCCCTTCATGAATCCTTTAACACCTAATTTTCTGTTTAAAATTTCGTTTTGTGTTTTTTTTTTGTTTTTTTGTTTTTTTTTCATAAGGAAGAATCCCAAGATTGGCTGGGCTTCAGTCTTCAGACAAGTTGGGTCCTCTCTTTTGTTCAAAGTAATATTATTGCAGAGACTTAAAACCCACCCAGATTGGCAGGGCATTTCTACAGTCATCGATGTCTTTAACTCTGTCTCTAGGCCAGATAAGTCTTAAGACCCAGATTCACACTCTAATATTTACTACATATTTTTATCCAATTAAACCATTGACCTTAAATTAAAGATATGTATTTGAGAAAGGTAATATTTTATACTATCCTAATAAATGATCTCAATATTTTAGATTAAAGTATTTTTTACATTTAGTTTCAGTTGCTGAGTATTATTAGCTCTGTTTGATTTAATTAATTGATATGAAATGAGACATTCCCTTCCCTCTCAAAGCCACATTTTACTTTGAGTTTATTTACAAGATATGGAGCCACTAGTCAGTCTCCTTCAAAGAGTTCAAGTCAGCTGGCATCCTTTGTCCTATTTGATTAGATTTTTAAAAATTGGGGTATTCACTGGTACTTTAGAAAACTTCAAATAACAGAGAAGTAGGAATATAGAAATGCAAAGATATTAATTAAGTTGTTCTCTGTGGAATAATTACTTTAAACTATTTAATTGTTTTAAAACTTTTGTGACTTGCATAAAGGATGCATATATCCATAAATAGTTTTATTATCATATAACTCATGTTAGCTTCCAACTGGTATACATTTTAAAATTAGTTACTTATCCATTTATTGACTATATTAAATTGGTGATTTAATTTTCTTTTATGCATGTTTTGATTTGCTTTTATATTTTCTTAATAACACATGTGTTGTATTTCTCTAATTCAAGTCTGAAAAATAAGTATAATACCAAATACATGCATTGCACCTAATATGTCAGTCCCTATTATTAGCTTCAACAACACTATTACTTAAGTACCAATATTATTGTCATTTTGTTATTGAAATAAATGTGGCAAAATAGCTCGCCTGGTCATTTTCTGCTTTGAAATGGGTAGATTTATTTATCAAAATAATTAAACTATTAATCTAAAAATGTGTATGGTTCAGATATCTATACTAATAAAAGGGTAATATGCTAATTCGACTGAACATCTTCCAGACATCCTCCATGGTGGCGGAAGCTGAGGCAGAGGTGGTTAGGGGTGATCAGGCCAGCAGGGGAGCAGTTAGGGGGCAATCAGGCTGGCAGGGGAGCATTGGGGGCATCAGGCTGGCAGGCAGAGGTGGTTAGGGGCAATCAGGCAGGCAGGCAGGCAGGTGAGCGGTTAGGAGCCAGTGGTCCTGGATTGTGAGAGAGATGTCCAACTGCCGGTTTAGGCCCGATCCCACATGTGGGGTCCTGGATTGGAGAGGGTGCAGGCCAGGCTGAAGGACCACCACCCCCCTTGTGTACAAATTTTGTGCACTGAGCCTCTAGTCATTTATGAAAGGCTTATACAAGTTTTATTTTGAAATATTTTTCTTCCTGAATGTATTTTAACCATTCACTTTATTGCCCCTGAGAATTTTTGCATGTAAATCCATTGTTTCTTTTAAGTCTGGATGTAAAGAGATAAATTACCACAAACTCTGATGGCCTTCTTAATGCGTGTCCATGGGATTAAGTTGAGACCACCAACTAATACATCCTGGCTAAGTAGCACAGCAAAGTATTTTTATACACAGGCAATATATTTCTAAACTCCATATCCTAACCAACTTCACATACTCAAAAATACTTATATTTCAAGAAAGCAGGACAGGAACAAATCAATGACAACTCTCAGAATTTAAGTATGGTGGCCCTTAATTTAGGTGTCCCCTTCAGGACTAGAAAAACATTAAGAAGAGAAGGTGGGAAATGAGTTGGGCATGCCACTCAAGGCCTGTTCCATTAACATTTGATTTAATTATCCAGCATAAGTAGATCAGTAAGTGACCCAGGGGAGGAGTTAATGCACATGCCCAACCTCTTCTGAGTCTCTATTTAGCTACATCATTTTGTACACTAAAGGTTTTAAAGCTGCTATTTTCTCATATTTCTTCTCTCTTGATATTTACCCAGTGATATTAATTATAATTTCATATGAGACTAAGAAAAAATGGGACAAAAATATACACTTTTTTTTATATAAGAAAAGATAACCAGTGGCAGTTGAATCAATAAACCTCAAAATCAAGATACAAATTTGGGAGTCATCATCATATGGGTCAAAGATGAAATCATTTATGTGATGAAATAGCTCAAGGAAAGGATAAAGAGTAACAAAGTCAATTAACTGAGAAAAGGGACCCACAAAGAAGAATAATAAGCAAGAGTGATAAAAGGATTTTAAAAAGTCACGTGCACTCAATAAACCAATCAATTTTAATTCTGTAATTCTTAGTAAGTCAGACTTGTCAAAATTACACTTAGCCCATACATTGGTAGTTGTTTTTTCACACAATTTGTTATTTAATCCTTTCAAGTAAAACCCCAATATTCTAAAGGCTAATATTTCCTGTTTCTAGTAATACTTGAGTACATTCAAATGATTTTAATTCATTTAAATACAAATTATTAAGAATAGTTATGTAAATATTTGCACAGAAACTCTATCTTTGCTTGGGTTTGAAAGGACCTTTTGGTTACAGTGAAAAAAACTTAATAAATACTAGAATATATTGGCTCAGGAATCAAATGCATAGCTGGATCCAGGAATGCAAATAATATAATCGAATATTATGAAATATGCCTCTTTTCTGTGCCCTCTGTCTGCTCAGTTTTACTCTGTGATGGTTTCATACTCAGGAAGTTTGTCTGCTTGCTGTCATCAGATAGAGTTTGGATTATACTTATACCTAGCAATGCCACAGGAAAGTACATAGCACCCCTTTCCCAAGTTTTATATCAATATTTACAAAGGAAATTGACTGAATCTTTTCCTTTTATAGGCACCATGAAATCGAGAAAGTAAAGCCTGGTAATTATAGGCTCTACCAGGTGGGAGAGAACTGTCCTTCTTAAAGAAAAAAAAAAAAGATGCAAAGGAAAGGATGCCAGAAAGATAAAAATAACAAATATCCTCTACACTATTGAAACATATTTAAGGTAAAAGGCTCAAACATCAATATTTGAAAGATTTTATGACCCATTAAAGTGTTTTCTTCATATAAGTATAGTATCCTTTACTTCTTACTTTTACATAGGATATTTCATAGTCTAAATCAAAATAATTAACTACTACTCTATGTTATACAACCAGACACACATAGACTTCAAGTGTTTTAATGAAGAATTGAAATTGTTCTGTTTTGAATTTGTTAACTATTTGTTTAACCTGTGCTGTCAGAGGTACTATAAATCCATCTTGGATAACTGTTTGTGTCTTTTTCTTTTGCTAGTTGCCCTTGAATGTCGCTAGGGACTATCTTTTCTTCACAAATGGCTAATTTTTCTTAATGTAGACATTTGGATTGAAACAGAAAAAAAAATATCAGAAAATCCACCCAGGAAGGAAAGCCAAAAATAGCACACCTGAAAAAGTCAAGAATATAACCATTAAGCCAGTGGAACATCAATTTAAAACATAATTGTAAACTCAACTGGGAATTTGCAAAACATTTTTTACATAAGACCATGAAAGGAATGCCAAATCTTACTTCTTTGCTTCTGAAAACTATCTATGGTTTGAAAAAAGATTTACATATCCCACATAAAAATAATTTTACTACTGCAGTCATTCACTATTCAAAAGATATTTGATGAGCACCTATTGTGTAGACACCACCATTTTTGATTCTGCAGATAAAGTTCCTACCTCATTGATTGTACATAATAAATAGAGTTTAAAAATTATGGCTATAAAGGAAAAAGGAATTGAGAATGACTGCTAGGCCTTTAACTTAACACATTGAGTGTTACCATTTACTGAATGGGGGAGAAAAGCAGAATAGGGTGATAGGTGGTGGCGGGGAAGGTTTTACTTTGTACACAGTTTGACGTGCCTACTCTAAAACCAAATGGAAACATCAAGTAGTCAGTGGATATAGAGGCCTGGAATCAAGAAAGAAGTTAAGGGGGGAGATACACATTTGGAAGTTAAATACTGATGGTATCTAACATTAGGAGACTAAAATACTGTGGGGAGTGTATGCAGTTAGAGAAGAGGAAGGGGTCATGGATGAGACTTCACGCACCTGATACTTTAGAGATATGGAAGTGAAGGAGAAGTCCACTACAAATATTATGAAAAAGCTGCTAATGGAGTGGGGAATACAATTTTGAGACCAATTGGAGAATTTCAAGGTGGATGCAAGTGAATTAAATGTTGCTGAGAAGTTAAGTAAAATTAAGTACTGAAAATTTAGAAATTTGTTGATTATTAGTAACCTCAGCAAGATAAATTTCAGTGGAAGATAATGAAAGAATGAAAGCTGAGGAAATAAAGAGAATTGATCCTTGTTTCAGAGCATTACTATAAAAAGAAGTAGAATAATAGGCTGTTAACTAGGAAAACCTTTTATTATTTTTCAATTTTTTAAGGAAGGCTAGGGAAAGCTTTTTAAAATACAGCTGTAGGCTGATGGGAATAATCCAGGAAAGAGCAAAAATTTGATAATGTAGCAGAAATAAAATGAATACTTTAGAAAACAAAGCCTTAAGGAGTGACCAGATCTAGCCAGCCCGTGGAGGGATTCATCTCCAATGTCAGCAGTGATGGTTCATACAAAGAGAAAGAAGAAAGAACTGATATAATTATACATGTAAGTGGTTTGGTATATAGATTTGCTTCTTTTTATCAGTGATATTATGAGGAAGGGAATTAGCGAGACAGAAAGATGGAGAAAAGTTGACAATATGAGGAGAGAGGAGAAAGTGTGAAACAGTTCAGGAGGCAGGAAGGGAAATGCTGGGGCCCAGGAAGAGTTAGACCCTCTAAGAAAGTCCTAAGAAGATGAATTTGTTAATTCATCACAGGTTCAAACAACACCCATAAGGCATGATCCTGATCTTACCCAATAAACAACTGAGATATGGTTGCGGTGAATTCCATTTCTGACTGGGGTGCATGTTCCTGATTCAGTAGTGAGTTTGGGGTAGAAAGTTTTGCAAGTTTTAGCAAATATTTAGATTATGAGAGTACAGATAAAAAGCCATTCCTGTATTTTCACCAGAGCAGGATTTGTAATAATACAATAGTAGAGAAGACAGTAAGTGTTATCAATAAGTATAGAGATTTTTTTAAAATGTAGCATAGTCATATACTGAAATGAAAGAACTAGAATTACATAGATGGAAAGACATTTGATCTTACTGATATATAAGAAAATACAAATTACAATAATAAATAAGTTGCATAATTACAATAACACAAAACAATAACAAGATGCTGTTTCCTTACTTTGAAATTTGTTAAAAATAAAAATGCCACAATAACAAGCTTTGCCAGGATTTGGGAAAATGCTCCCTCTCTGTTAGTAGGAATAGAAATAAGCACACTCGCTTTGGAGACCACGTGGGCGATATCAAGTAAAAGGAAAGTGTCCACATTCTATAATACAAAAACCTCACTCCTAGGAATGTACCTCAGAGAAATTGTCAGTTTCACCAGTTGTACACAACTAAGTATCAAAAAACTGAATATTCATAGGAAATTAGATAAACAGTGATACTGTTATAATTAGAATGCTCTGAATAAGCAAACTATATAGACTAATATGGAATATAACAAGAGGGTAATTAAAATTTTGAGTGCAGAAAGATGATTTGGTTTGTACTAGTAAATCTGATAGTGAATTGAATGATGAGATCAGAAGCTGAAATGGGGTGGAGATAGGAAGAGGAATGTGGAAGTTTGAGAAATAGTAAAGGTATAAAGTAGTTTTCAGAAAAAGATACGAAGAAAATTTAATAGAAAAATTTGGTATTAATAAGCAGAGTTGCAAACATTAATGGTTTCATCATTTCGGCACAAATAATCATGTAAGTAATACAACTGAAAGTGACTTATGTGTACAAGTTTCATAGATTAGGATTTTTCAAATTAGGGGTGATTAGACAAAATAAAATGTGACCATTACAATTTTATTAAAATATTCCCAGAAGTGGGATCACTGGGTCAAATGGCAAATCCATTTTTAATTTTTTTAGGAACCCCATACTGTTTTTCATAGTGGATGTATTAGTCTACATTCCCATCAGCAGTGTATTAGGGTTCCCTTTTCTCCACATCTTCACCAGCACTTGTTGATTTATTGATGGTAGCCATTCTGGCAGGTATGAAGTGATACCTCATTGTGGTTTTAATTTGCATCTCTCTGATGATTAATGACTTTGAGCCTTTTTTATTAGTCCATTAGCCATCTATATGTCCTCTTTGGCAAACTGTCTATTCGGGTCCATTGCCCATTTTTAAATTGTATTGTTTGTCTTCCTGGCGTTGAAGTATAGAATTCCAAAGCACCAATCTGAAAGAATATGTACACCCTTATGTTCAAAGCAGCATTATTTACAGTTAAGATCTGGCAACAGCCCAAGTGCCCATCAGTAGATGAGTGGATTAAAAGCTGTGGTACATTTACATAACAGAATGCTATGTAGCTATAAAAAAGAAGGATCTCTTACCCTTTGAGACAGCATGGATAGATCTGGAGAAAATAATGCTATGTGAGTAAGCCAATTAGAGAAAGACAAATATCACATAATTTCACTTATAAGTGAAATCTAAAGAACAAATTAAACTACTGAACAAAATAGCGCCAAAGTTATGAAACAGGGAACAGAGTAACAGATCTCAGTGGGTGAAAGGGTTTGGGAGGAGGGGACAGGAAGAGATTAACCAAAAAACGTGTATGCATATAGGCATAACTCATGGACACAGACAATTGTGCGGTGAAGACCTGCAGTGGGGTGGAGACTGGGTGAGACAGGCAAAGAGGGAAAAAATGGGAGATATCCGTAATACTGTCAACAATTTTAAAATTTTTTTAAAATTTTAAAAAAGCTCCTAAAACATTGTAACCACATTTGCTCAATAACTACATGTAGTTAGTGACTACCTTTCAGCACAGCACAGATTTCTACAGAACATTTCCATCATCGCGGAACATTCCATTGGACAGCCTTAATCTAGATAGGGACTGGCAAACTTTTCTGTAGTACATCAGCGGAGTAAATAGTGCAGGTCACAGGTCTCTGCAGCTACTCCACAGCTCTGGTGTTGTAGTGCAAAAGAGCTATGAATAATTCATAAATGATGAGTATGATGTGTTCCAATAAAACTTTATTTACAGAAACAGCCATATTTGACATGAGAACTGTAGTTTGCTTTACCCATGGTCTCATTCCTACATGAATAAAATTCATTTACTCAAAGGTACATACTCTTGGGAAATATATGTAATATGCAGCAAAAGAAGTAAAAGAGATTTCCAAGAGAAAGGTTAATAAAATACTGGTGTAATAGAATAAATTGTATTGACACAAAGAAAACTGTTTTGCACATAACTTAGAGAACTTAAATCAATACATGAATGCAATAGACAATGCTCTTTGTTTTATTTTATTAAAATATTCCTCTAAAGCATCCAACTTTATTTTAAAACATTTTCCATAATGGTTTATATGTATTTATATGTATACAAGCTGCCTATAAGAAAGTAACAACACATGTTAAAATCTATATCTTTGTATTTCAAATATTTGGCTTATTATTGTCAAATTTAAACAATGGCATCTGCCTAACTCTGAAAGACAGGAGTTCACAAATAAAATGTTACTGGAAGTAGAGGGCATATTGGCCACTATTCCAATGGAATTGTCATTCTGCCAAAATGCCTTACTGGTTCTATTAAAACTTCACTACACAGAACACTGGGCCTCTCCAATGCCCTGTAATTTTCAGAGCTTTGCAGTGGTTTTTGCGGTGTGTATTTATAGGGTGAGACTTTCTCTCTGGGTTTAAGCTATGTTTTTCTCTCATCTCTATGCCTCTCTAAAAATAGAGGCAAGCCCTATTTTAAGTGATAATTTAAAAATGTAGAAAGTTTAAGTTACCTGACTTTTTAAGACAGTGCAATGAAACATGATATATGTAATTCTATAGTTTCATACTTTTTAGTTTTATATATTCTTTCTCTTTGGCTCATTCTAATTTATTTTCATATGGCACTATATACTATATATGTAGATCTAGTATTTTTGTTGACTATTATGTTCAATTTTTAATAATTCAGTGTCAAATTTGATTTCCTTTACTAACATCTGTGAGTTAACTTCTTATTTGTGGATTCCTAAAATCTCCCATAATTTAATTCATATTATTAATTTGTTGGTAGTGTCAGTTAGATAATTATTTGTGATGTAACAGTTTTAAGGCTACATTGGAAAGAGTATAAAAATAAAAATATAATCTATAAGAAGTCATTAAAGAAACATTTCTGAAACATAACTAGGAGAGAATCAATTGACCAGATTAAAGTTGAGTTGATCCTTAATTCTTTTCTGCATTTACCCTAACTGGCAGGGCCAGGACTCATAGGTATTTGCATGTTTATATCTCATATCTTTTCCTGGCTCTTCAGTTCACATACTAAGGCCATGCTGCAGGATCCAGGTTTGCATGTAAGACCTCCAGCAGTCTGTCCCTGGAACTGTTGCTTCCTACCCCTCACTCCTTGCTGAAGTATCAGTTCCTTAGCACAAAAATATATTGGCTAGTTCTTTGGTTTTCACAGTTTTTAACATAAAATGTGATAATTCTCCTGAACAACTTCTATGAACCCTTTAGGAAAAGAAAAACATGGAAGAGCAAATATATTTGTTTATTGTGTACTTTTATCATCTAGGAATAGGTTGCTAAGTTATAAAAAACAATATAGAAAGATTTCCTACAACCTAGAAATCTTTAGAAAGGCATCTCTCTCTCTCTCTCTCTCTCTCTCTCTCTATATATATATATATATATATATATATATATATATATATATATACACATTGTCTACATATATATGTAACATATTAGTATGTGATATTCATATATTTAGAATATCTGTAATGCTAAAGAATAATGATTGATTTTAATGTAATAAGAGAGTTATCAAATATATATATAATATATATATAGCAAATTTATGTGCATAAGTGCATATAGTATAAACACACACATTCATGAACCTAAAAACAAATGTTTGAGCCCTTTCTCTGAAAAATCTACAAGCATTTTTGAAGGTGGATTAATTTCAAAATTATTAACTAGGTTTTGATAATCAAATCTTCCATTAGTAATGGTATAAGAAACAAGAAATAGGTAATGAGAGATACATTTTTCCAACAAACTAAGAATATTTTCCATTAAGCTATTTGTTTGTAAAATTAAAATGGAATGACATTCATTTCCTGTAGCAAAGATTTTGTTCCTGAAGCTGCCAATCATTTATTTCCTTGTCAATATACTTCAATAATTAAGTTCTGGCTTTACTTTTGGTTGGTAACAAGTATGACTCAGAATGAAGGCTAAAAAATTATATGTATATTTAAAGATACTCTGCTGTCTGCTTCTTCTAGTTATTATTCTTATTATAACTCAGGTAATTATAAAATTAAGTACCTTGAATTGCAATAAAATGAGTTTAGAGACCCTGATACATTTTTCCAAATTAATACTAGTTGCAGTGTATAGATTGTCCTAAGATTAAATAAAATATATAGGAAGAAGTATTCAGATATGTTCTGAGGACTATCTAAGGCTATTTCTAAGATTATTTATATATAAAATGTTTATAATTCTCATTATTCTTTAGGTAACTGAGAACAACCAATGAGAGTGTTATTGTTTTGGTATATATTTCTTTTGGTATATTCTATCTTTTCCTTTATTTCCCTATCATTCTCTAGTTCTGTTAACTAACAACTTCATCCTTGATTAATATTTCAGTCTTCTATATAAGCCATAACTATTTTAATTAAATCACTAGAAATTAATTTAAATATGTAAGAATAGTTCAGTTTATTATTAACATAAACCCTAGAATGTTATTTTAACAAAATTTGCTACTAAGTGAAATTTAGCAAAGTATGAATCAATATTTGATTCTTTCAATAAACATTTACTGAATATTTTTATAGGACAAGACTGTAGTTAATAGTAGAAATAAAAGATAAACAAGAGACATTTCCTATAAGCCAGCTGCACAAGCATATAGAGGAAGTGTGTTTTAAAGAGGCCAACAGTTTTGTTTTTGTTTAGAGAAACTACTCATCCAATTATACATGTAATTGGAGTAGGGGTGGACTCTTGACCTAAGAAGAATAACTAGCTTTTTTCTCCCCAAAACCTGAAATGAGTGAGTAGAATATACAGAGGTGGGCAAAATTAGGTTTACAGCTGTAATACAAATAAATAATACAATCATCCTATCTAATAATAGACAAACATGGTAATTGACCATACCTTTGCTACATCTCCCACTGGCTAATCAGCACAATATGCAAATTAACCCAACCAAGATGGCGGCTGGCAGCCACGCAGCTGCAGCGAGCAGGAGGCTTGCTTGCTCCAGTGATGGAGGAAGCCAAGGTTCCCCGCCTGCCGCGGCCCAGCTCTGAGCTCTGAAAGCAACAAAGTTTCAATTATAGAAGCTAAACAAATCCCAGATACCTGCTTTCAGCTGGCCGTGGCCACAGAGCTGGGAGCGAGCAAGGGCCGGCTCTTAGCTCCAGTGACGGCAACAAAGTTTCAATTATAGAAGGTAAATAAATCCCAGAATAAAAAAAAAGAGAGAGAGAGAAAAAGGAGAGGCTGGGAGCTTCAGTTGCCGGCCAGCCTGAAAATGGCCCTCAGCCCCTCACCCAGACTGGCCAGGCATCCCAGTGGGGACCCTCACCCTAAAGGGGGTGTGGCCAGCCAGAAAACAGCCATCAGTCCCTCATCCAGGCTGGCCAGGCACCCCAGTGGGAACCCCCACCCTGAAGGGGGTGTGACCGGCTGCAAACAGCCATCAGCCCCTCATCCAGGTTGGCCAGGCACCCAAGCAGGACCCCTACCCTGATCCGGGACACCCTCAGGGCAAACCAGCTGGCCCCCACCTGTGCACCAGGCCTCTATCCTATATAGTAAAAGGGTAATATGCAAACTGACCCTAACAGCAGAAAGACTGGGAATGACTGGTCACTATGACACACACTGACTACCAGGGGGCAGATGCTCAATGCAGGAGCTGCCTTCTGGTGGTCAGTGCGCTCCCACATGGGGGAGCTCTGCTCAGCCACAAGCCAGGCTGATGGCTGCCAGCATAGCGTTGGTGGTGGGAGCCTCTCCTGCCTCCTCAGCAGTGCTAAGGATGTCTGACTGCAGCTTAGGTCTGCTCCCCGCTGGCAAGTAGACATCCCCCAAGGGCTGCCGGGCTGCCAGAGGGATGTTTGATAGCCAGCTTAGGCCCAATGCCCCGGGAGCAGGCCTAAGCCAGCAGGTGGTCATCCCCCGAGGGGTCCCAGACTGTGAGAGGTCACAGGCCAGGCTGAGGGGACCCCCCACCCCCGCTTGAGTGCACAAATTTTTGTGCACCAGGCCTCTAGTTAATAAATAATAGTACAAATATAAATTCTGTATTTTGTGTACTCACAACTGTAAACTTACTTTTGCCTACCCCTGTTGGATCCTATACCATCATTTTGGTTTGGCCATTGTGTGTGGGTCACCTGCCACATGGAAAAAGATTAATACAGCACATATAAAAAGAGAAGTAGAGACCAAAGGCATTAACAGGGCATAAAGAAAAAAATTATTACATTCTGCTTTCTTGTTCTCATATGACCCAGCTACTCTAGCTGTAATTGAATTCTGTGAGATTTCACACTAGCTTCATTTACCAGCAAAAAGGAGGGAGGGGGCATGGGAGAAGAAAGAGGAAGGTTAGAGTAAGGAAGGGAAGGAATGGGCAGAGGGAGTGGGAGGAGAAATAAAAGGAGAAAAAAAATAAGCAAAATGTCTCTACAACCACAGAGGCTTTCAAGAAGGGTAAACAACCACAAAAATAACAATTACAATTATAAAAATTAACATTTATTAAGCCCTTACCTTTGTCAGGGTTTAAGCTTACATGTAATAAGTAATTTCTTCATCAAGACATACATATGAGGTCATTACTATTGTTATCTCTATTATACAGATGAGGAAACCAAGGTACAGAGAGCATAAATAACTTGCCCATGGTTTCTGTCTATACAGTGGACGAGTTTGGAACTGATCTCTGGCAAAATACAAAAAAATAGCCTCTTGGGGTTTGGGGTTACAAGTTTAAAAATGCAAGTTGTATTCAACTCACTTCTTGTGGTTAATGAAACAAGAGGAATTTGGAGCTCTTGGGAAAACCCAATGAGAAATATGTGGTCAAGAGAGCAGCAAGTGGGAAGAGGTTAAAGATTGCAGCAAAGAAAAAAGAGCCAAGAAAAATATTACTGATGGAGGAGATATTTAAAGAGATTTCCAATAATGGAAATTTCAAACAGAGAGGGAAAATTTGTCTTGCCCTTTAATATAACCTCTCCCCTGGCACCTTAGTAATATCCACTAGACTTGTGAATGTTTGTGTAAGAGAAATGGTGTATCTAGGTGTGCTTCCAGGGAAGGGACAATGGAGAAGAAGTGGGATTTCAAGTTTGCATTAATGTGGTAACTTCCTTCAAGAATCAGGATGAGCTGGGGCCATGAGAATGTTATCTGGCCTCTTCCCCATTCCAAGGAATAGCCAAAATCTTGGGGGACAGCTTGGACTTCCTATGGTCTTAGAAGTGAGGAGTTTGATGTCGTTTTTCCTGGATTTGAATAGGTTGAGATTACTAAGTTTATATCTAGGTTTCATTAATATTAAACCTCCTATTTTTGCTTGAATTTCTTTGAATAAGTTCTGTTCCTTTACACCAAACAAACCCACTTTATCAGAGAATATGAGCAATAGCCTAGAATTGTAACACATTTTAATTCTGATCATAACCAGAATATTTGTGAAGAGAATACATGAATTAAAATGAATTATTATGATATAGTATGATAAGTGCCATAATAGGTATATGCATACAATACTAAAATACAGTAAAGAGAAGACACAACAAAGGTATTTTGAAATGTGATAGGAAATGCTTTAATGGGAAAGTAACCCATGACTGAGTCTGGATGAGTAATTTTTAGATTAGCCAATTGATAGGCAAAAAAAGTGCAAAAGTCACAGAGAAGTGACATAAATTATTTAAGAGATTATAAATCATTTGGTGTAGACTTAATACCAGGTATGTTTGTGATTATCTGGATTCTAAATTAGAAAAGATTTTACTTTCAACAAAATGGAAAATATAGTTCAGTGTGTTTTGGGTGAGGAGAGGCTGGATTCTGTTTAATAATATTCAAAAGGGAGAGTCATCAGGCAACAGAGAATTATTTTGATGATCAGAATTAAAAGCAGATATTTGTGAGTCATAAGCTTATGAGAATTAGTTAAAACCATAAACAAGAAGCAGACCAGGCACAGACTCATCGATACAGAGAACGTTTTGAGGGATGTCAGATGGGAGGGGTTTGGGTGATGGATGAAAAAGGTAATGGGATTAAGAAATACAAATTGGTAGTTACAGGATAGTCACGAGATGTAAAGTACAGCATAGGGAATATAGTCAATAATAGTGTAATAACTGTGTATGGTGTCAGGTGAGTACTAGATTTATTGGGGTGATCACTTCATTAGTTATATAAATGTCTAATCACTGGTTCTAAACCTGAAACTAATATAACATACATCAACTGTAATTGAAACATTTTTTAAAAAGACCAAAAACAGAATCACATTTGTCAGAGTACATAATTTAAGAAAATAAGGATTGCCAGAAAACTAATGTTTTGTGAGAGAGAGAAAAGAGAAATGGAGTTAGAGCCAGGGAGATCATTCATACTGAAGCCAAAGAAGGAGGTTAGTCAAGAGAAAGTTTTGCAGCAGATTAAGGTAAAAGTGTCAAATTTAACAATTAACTATTAAGTTGACAAATGACTTTTTAGAGCTTATGATGTGTCTGGCTTGATGCAAATCTCTGGGGATAGAATGGTAGATCAGAGACCTGGTCCTACTACTTGTCGATTTTACTGTCCAGTGGAAGAGATGAATAATGAATAAATCAACAGATACATGATGATTATAACTAAGGTGATGGTCTCTTTGGGATAATATTTTAGCTCAGAAATGAAAGATGAGAAGGAGCTAACCAATGGGGAAAACATGCGAGGAAGGGTAAAATGCATGGTCTGAAGACTTCAAATAAGAAAGAAATTGGCATGTTTTCAGAAACATGAAAAGGAATCTACAGAGTTGTAGAGATAAGGTTTGAGAAGTAACCAGGGTCAAGTCATATTTAAGAATGAAAACTGTAAATATTGTGACATTTTAGTAAAGACTAGGAAAAGAGTGCTTATACTGAAGCATAAGGCTGTTAAATTTCAAAGATCCTGGAAGAAATTAAGGAAAATTGCTACATTCTATTAAAAATATTGACAATGGAATGATTAATTGCCTGCACTTGAGGCATGCATTATTCTGACATCTATTTCAACACCTACTCCTACTTCTTCCCCTGTGAAATAATTCTTGGAATGAATGTGATTCTTAGATGACCTTCACTGGAAACTGCTATCTGCCGAAAGACAGGTGAACGGCCTAAGGTGAACCACCTGAAGTGCTTCCCTAATATTTTCTAAGTTGGCTCTGTGCAGTCTGTTAAGAATCGCACATCTTCACAGCTAACCAGGGGAAAGATTGCTTATCTCTTGGGGAAGTTTTCAGAAAAATGAAATCAACACACTGAGAGCAGCATAGGCAGAAAAGCGATGAAGGGCATTATTAAGATCGTCAAGACCTTGGGGCCAGTCATCAATAAAACCTCAGCCCAACTCAGAGTTTGCTCATTGAACATGATACATTCATCTTTTTCTTAGTTTAAATCATTTGAGTTTTGGTCTTTTGAAAGCATGTTGTACTGATTCCTATGATGGCCACATTTTTCTAGCATGGTTTGGGAATAAAAGTAAAAAACTTAGTTGACAACAATTACGCAAAGCTTGTGATGGTCAAATATGATGAGGATAATAGAGTCTTAGTTGCATAATTTGCCTTGAAGAGCACTTGATATTACAGCAGGTATGGAAAGAGAATAAAGGAGTCCATAGTCAGCTTTGACATTCAGAGTCAGTCTAGGTAACAGAGATGAGCATAGAACCAGCGAGACTCAAGAATTACTCCCCCAAGCCCCTAAGAACTGGAAACCCTCTCACAGTCATGGATCTTGGAAGAAGGGAAGCCTAGAAGCTATCCCTCAGGGGATGAAACGTTACATTGACGGACAGTTTAACTGAGAATAACTAAATTACTCTTATTGACAAGTTTATGAACCCCCATTAACTAAAAAGCGGGTGGTTTGTGAGAAAGATTATAAGAATTATCGAAAAAAAATTCTAAAACTACATCTTTTTTGTCCATATGAGTGTGAATGTGTGACCCTTCCACACTAGCAATAAAAGGGGGAAAAAACACCAGATAGCTTTATTAAAGGATCACCGATGAGGTGCTCAAGTTAATATATATTTAATAATGTCCAGCTGCTAGCCACATGCCCCCCACTACTGACCACCTGCTGGCACAAACTTTTTTATTATTTTTAATTAAAAACATTATCTTTTCAACCCTACCTCTGAAATAAACATGCCATCACATGACAACTTATTTTATCAAGAGTTTATAACAATCATAAATGGATATGCTTTGATCTGGCAAGTCCCCTATCTCTAGTAAAATCTCCCATTCATTTTTATTAAGTAACCCCTGTGACACAGCTTTTTATTAGTGCTGGGAGATAAAAATCTGAACATCATTCAGATTTAATGCCATTGATGTAAGAGAGGTAAAGTGCAGGACTTGACAAGTTTATGAAAATTACAGGAGGGATTAATAGTACCAGGGGACCATTAAAACCTCTATGATTGTGCAGACTATAAAGTTCCCATGCCTAATCGTTTGGGATTATCTCCTTATTTTTTCTTTTTTTCTCCTAAAAATATGTCCAGAAGATGACCATTTTGAATATTATTTTTATATATTCCCATTGAAGAAGTATTCTTTCTTACTTTGATGTACACTGTACTTGGAAATAAACGTTAATCATTAATTACTCTTTAAGCAAATAAAAACTGTCATTAAATGGGAACATTTCATGGAAATGGGTTTTCTGAGCTTATTTTCAATGTTCCAGAAAACATCAGTGTATTAGAGCCCACATTTGTACATTTAAAATGTGTATTAATAGTAAAGCTGAAAATGGTATGATAAGGGGGAAGTGTTTGTCATCTACTTTTCTCTTCTAAATAAAAGTCCAATAGCACAGTGAAGGGAAACTCTGAACATCACAAAAGCATAACAACTCATTGGTATGTTTGGTTCAGAGCAGACTGAAATTTTTTTGTTGTCATATTAAAAAAAAAAAATAGAAACCACTGCAGCAATTCAATGTTAAATTAGAGTTCGCAGTTTTAAAGGCTCTTTAAAATAACCCAGAATGAAAAGTAACTTGCAAATTGCATGCTATTAACTATAGCTTTCTTTTTCTATTTGCTATATTAAAGAATTATGTCACCAGAGAAGCAATTTATGGCAGCTACTCATTGTATTTACAAAAGAAAATTTCAAAGAGAGATAACACTCATCTTTATTTACTTTTCTTTATGAACCATGAATATACAATATAAGCCTGAACAACATGTTAAGTTAGAGTTGCTCAAAAGTGGTAGGTGTAATAAGTCATTTTAAATACTAGAAATTATTAGGGCTGCAATCTTGTCTAAAGTCTATTTTGTGGCATTGAAACTCCTCATTTGGAATGATTCAGTTATAATTTTTATTTAAATATAGTATTTTACTCTGATGACATTGTAAAAAAAATTAGAATCTCTTGAAAGGCTTTCAAATCCTTAACTATTTTTAAGTATTAAAAACAACAACAACAACAAAAGTGAAGGCTCCCCCTTCCCAGGAAATGAATTTCTGGAGCTCTAGATTAAGTGAATATTCTAAGTAAAAACAAACGGAAAATATAGTCTATGCGAATCTCTCTGCCTTTATGATTATTTCTCATATGTGGATAGCAATGTTCCCAATGATTGGAGAGTAATGACAGTATAACTCACAGTTGCAATGCCATGACTTGTGAAGAGTTTAATTAGGCAATGCACAGTTCAAATATTTAGGACTCTTTTCTGAACATGTTCTACATATGAAATACATTACAAATTAAGCTGCTGTCAGTCTTCTTTCCCGATTGGTTGGGACCATTAATGTAGTCCATCAGCTCACCAGCAGACCATTACTTTCTCTGCAGTGTTCCCTGTAGACTTGCATTGCTCACTTTGGACATATTGCTTTAATAAGATAATTATTTCAGAAAGCTTGAGTTATCTGAAGCCTGGGAAGGAGCGCTTCAGAACCTGGCAAAGTGCTTTCTGTAGTAAAAGATTTTGGAGATCATAGAGTAAAATGCATATTTAGCCTCATTTACATAAAAACATCCAGCACAGCTTTTCACAAATTAACACAAATTTGATAGAATAGTGAAAGATATATGACTAACTTCTTCCATTTCTAAGACTCCAGATGTGTTTTTTATGTTGGTTAATTTACTTTATGATTATTTGTTAGAACTTAAGACATCTGTTGCCATTGTGTAGTATAAAATATCTTAATGGTATTACTAAATGCCATGTGTCTATCAGTGCCTAATCATGTATCTAATGCTAAAGAAATGCCCTGGGTAGAATTTTCTACACAGATGTGGAACACCAGGCTGCTGATCATGAAATTCTGCAAAAAACAGAATTTATCCAAAGCAACTTCTTAGTATTTGAATTTAAGTAGAAAACAAAGTACTAAAATCAGGCAGAAATAATTCAGATTTTCATGCTTTTATTTGATTCTTTATTGCAGCAGCTGTAATTTTATATTTTTTTCTGTAATTGCACACTATGTTTAATAAACTTAATATCACTATTACTATTGATTACACCATAACTCTCCATTTTATCTGTAGTTCAAGAAAGTAAGTTGTAGTATGCCCAGTGTCTCATAACAACTCAAGGTGGAACTAATGCAAATCAGACTCTGATTAGAAAGATAATCATATAGTTATCCCTGCATAAGCTGTATATATATTTCCTTATTATTGCATTATTATCTAATTTTTATGGAATGCATGTCTGTTGAGGGGATTTAGAGTATTAACTGCCAATTCAGGCTCAATTATCTTTAACTATTGATAAGAAAGGCTATAAAAAAATGAGGTGATGACAGGATGAACAACCAAAGACCTGGTAAATTTCAGAAATCAGAAGATTACAGCTCAAATGAAATATTACTTGACAATTTTATTTTACACATGTAGAATTCACTATCGTGACTACAGTCCCTTGTGCTTCTTTAGGTCATAAATACTATCATTAGACACATGTATATTAAGAGGAAGAAAACAGTGTTCTCTCTAGGCTATGATATTAAACTAGATTTAGAGTAGAGATAACCCCTTACTGGTCAAAATGCTATGGGAAAGAGTGAAAGTTGAGATTATGTTCCTAAATTCACTTCCTTTTGAATTATATACAGACTAGAGGCCCAGTGCACAAAATCATGCACGGGTAGAGTCCCTAGGCCTAGCCTGTGTTCAGGGCCATCTTCCGCCCACTTACCAGTCTCCAGTCCCTCCTGGCCACCACCCACTCGGTTCCCCTGGTTCCCCATTTGCCATGCTGCGATTGGAGCCTATAGGCTGGGGGGAGGAACTGAGAAGTAGTCAATGCACCTCATAATGACTGGTCAAGCGGTCGTTCTGGTCGTTACACCGTTACATCACTGGGCTTTTATTTTATTTATTTTTATTTATTTTTTTATTAAATCTTTATTGTTCAGATTATTACATTTGTTCCTCTTTTTCCCCCCCATAACTCCCCTCCACCCAGTTCCCGCCCCACCCTCCGCCCTCACTCCCCACCCACTGTCCTCATCCATAGGTGCACGATTTTTGTCCAGTCTCTTCCCGCATCCCCCACACCCCTTTTCCCCCCAAGAATAGCCAGTCCACTCCCTTTCTATGCCACTGATTCTATTATAATCACCAGTTCATTCTGTTCATCAGATTATTCACTTGATTTTCAGATTCACTTGTTGATAGATGTGTATTTGTTGTTCAAAATTTGTATCTTTACCTTTTTCTTCTTCTTCCTCTTCTTAAAGGATACCTTTCAGCATTTCATATAATACTGGTTTGGTGGTGATGAACTCCTTTAGCTTTTCCTTATCTGTGAAGCTCTTTATCTGACCTTCAGTTCTGAATGATAGCTTTGCTGGATAAAGTAATCTTGGTTGTAGGTTCTTGCTATTCATCACTTGGAATATTTCTTGCCACTCCCTTCTGGCCTGCAAAGTTTCTGTTGAGAAATCAGCTGACAATTGTATGGGTATTCCCTTGTAGGTAACTGACTGTCTTTCTCTTGCTGCTTTTAAGATTCTCTCTTTGTCTTTTGCTCTTGGCATTTTAATTATGATATGTCTTGGTGTGGTCCTCTTTGGATTCCTTTTGTTTGGGGTTCAATGCACTTCCTGGACTTGTAAGTCTATTTCTTTCACCAGGTAGGGGAAGTTTTCTGTCATGATTTCTTCAAATAGGTTTTCAATATCTTGCTCTCTCTCTTCTTCTGGCACCCCTATAATTCTGATGTTGGTATGCTTGGCTCCTTACACTGGTCCCAGAGGCTCCTTACACTGTTTTCGTATTTTTGGATTCTTTTTTCATTTTGCTTTTCTGGTTGGGTGTTTTTTGCTTCTTTGTATTTCAAATATTTGAGTTGATTCTTGTGATCCTCTGGTCTGCTGTTGGGAGTCTGTATAATATTCTTCATTTCAGTCAGTTTATGCTTAATTTCTAGTTGGTCCTTTATCACAACCTTGAGAGTCTCATTAGATTTCTTGTAGATCTCATTAAGTTTATCGGCAGTTTCTAGAAAATTATTGAAAGACCTTAAAAGTGTGGTTTTGAACTCTATATCCAGTAGTTTGCTTTCCTCCATTTCTGTCATTGTGTCCTTTTATTTTGTCTCTGCATTTTTTATGCTTCCCTGTGTTGATACAGTGGTTTTCTGTGCTAAGTGTCCTCTAGGGCCCAGTGTTTCAGCCTCCCCAATTACCTGAGGAGGACACTCTTGGTATACCCCCTTGTGGTCTTTGTGCACAGTCTTGTTGTAGTTAAGCCTTGATTGTTGTAGATCACTGGGAGGAATTGGCTTCCAGGCCAATTGGCTGTGAGAATCAGCCGTGTCTGCAGTGGGAGAACTTCTGTGCTGGAGACACCCCTCTGGGGCAAGACTTGCTTCAATGGGGCTTTGGTGCTCACTGAGTCTGCCCCCTGAGTGTGTCTTTTATGGTTCCACAGAGCTGCAAACTGGATGGTCCCACTCTGACCTCTGGGCTTCCTGGCTCCTGGATCTCTAGGGAGGTGCTAATCTAGCCTTTGCCTGAGGCTATCCAGCAAAAGCCTCCCTGCAGTGCTTGGGCGGGGCGGGTCCCATGGGATCAACAGGACGGGGCTAGCAGTTATGGTTGCTCTCAGTCCTGCCTTCAGAGGCTTTGCTTCTCAATGTCCCGGTAATCACTGCAAGCCCCTCCGAGAGAAAGCTGCCCTTGAGTTCCGACCTATGCCAGACAGTCCTGCTTCTCCCATATGAGTCTGGGTCCCTAGAGACTCGCCCGGAACTGGAGTTGAGAGCCTGAGACTCCCTCCTGATTGAAAATGACAACCTCACCCTCAGCTGCCAGCCCGCTCCGCATGCACCTCTGCACCTTAATATTTTACTTCCGCACTGCGCCTCCTTTGAGTCTCGGTATGCTTTTCTCTTTCCTTCTAGTTGTAGAATTTCCACTCCTCCAGCCTTCCTGTGGTTCTGGGTGATGTCCATTCTGTCTTTTAGTTGTATTTTTGAAGTGGTTGTGCGAGGCAGCAATCTCCAGTGTTCACCTATGCCACCATCTTGGTTTCCCTCCTGGGATTTTATTATATAGGATAACTTGACATCATTTTAGATAAAATAGAATATCCTTTAATCAAGAAAAAGGACGTGGCTCCTTTACTTGGCAGTGTCAATCTTTCTAAATATTTTATTAGGAAAGCTTATTTTTTTCTCTCTTGCTTTTACTTCTCCTCGACCCACTGGTTTATCTTTCCTGAACTTTTAAAATTCTCACTTTATTGAAAAAGTTTCCATAGAATATTGACCTGAATCATTGCAAAATCATACTTCTCATTTGTCTACTTTTTTTCTCTCTTAAATTAAAGCTGGTTTTTAAATTTGCTTTGTCCCATGGCATGTGGCAGAACTAACACTGTCCAAGTTTCAGATCCTAGGAAGTGAGAGATGTTACATATTCCATTGCTCCATCTTTGGATCTCAGAGGCTGTCATGCTGTGAAAAAGCATGAGACTTCTGGAGCATAGGAGGCCACATGGATGAAAATTGGGACACCCCAGCTGACAGCCAACACCAAATGCTACCGCTGAGGCCATGTTGAACCCTCTGACCCTTTCAGATAACTGCAGCTGCATGACTGGTCCTAGATGACATTAGCAGAAGAAATGCCCACACCACCAATCGACAGCATTAAGAATAATAATGAGTTGTTTTAAATGACTGAGGATTGAGTGACTGTTATACAAGAATAGAAAAGTGACGCACTAACAATAAAGATTCTTCACCACCCTTCTTTGACTCCTCCTGGCTATTTTTATTAGCATATTTATATACTTTTTAGAACCAGCAAATAATTCTTTTTCCTTAAAATTACTCTTGACTTTGCTGATACAATTTTAAGAATTATTTTCCTATTAATCATAAGTCTTCCTAAGTTGTAAACCTACAACTTCCTTTATGTACACATTTATTGTAGTATTGTAGAACCATACATATCATTTCCTGACCTACGCAATGAAGTTAATAGCCCCCTTTTCTCTACTTTGTATAAGCTTCCATAACTGCATTGTTCACTCTCTACTGCAACATTAGGAGTTTGCTTGTCCGTCTCTCTTTGTTGATTATGTACTTCTTGTCAAAGATTGTGTCTTGTTAACCTAGGTATCCTTTGTACCCATACTCTGCATGGTACAAATTCAGGATTAAGTAAATGTTTAGTGAATTAATGAATGGATAAATGAAGAAATGATGAAATAGATCCTTTTTTTAAAAAAAAAATCTTTTTAATTTGTTTCTTCCTTTTCTTTTCTACTCCAAACACCTCTAGAGACATATGCCAAGATATTTATCATCTTTTATTAAGTGTTTTCATTTGTGTTTCTTTTTTTCCCCCAAATAGATTTTAATCTCTTGGGACGTGGGAGCATAAATTATACTATGGCACATTTCCTGGAGACAAATGATTTCGACCATTGCTACCTGCTACCATGTGTTAGATTATTTTATTCTTAGTTTTTCTATGTAACACTCATAGATCTATGCGAATCCTTTACTCCTTGTAGTTAGATATTGTTGGTTTTAAAAGCTTTCTGATATCTGACATTATGGAAGCATCACAGCTTGTTATAGAAAAAGGCTGGAAATCCAGGAATAAGTGCTAACATTATTGTTGGCTAAGATAAACCTTGATTGCAACAAGTCCCTCATCCCCACCCATCAGTGCAAGTGAAGCTTTAACTTTTAAGTAAGAAATTTGGTAACTGCCAACATTTTACATGTTTGTTTCTGTTATTCAATTAATTCAGTTGTTGAGATCATGGCAGTTATTTCTGGTCCAAGAATACCTTATTCTAGCCAGGAAAATCTGCTTCTTTTGCAAAGGGATTCAATACTTGTATTAGAAAAACAATTCAGAGCATGTCCTCATGGTCATGGGTCAACAGCATCAGTGTCATGCAGGAACAGTGACAAACCTTATTTTTGCATAGATTTTTTTTAAGTTTTCAGACTAAGATGTGTGTGTGTGTGTGTGTGTGTGTGTGTGTGTGTTTATTCAAATTAATTGTGTATACTACTGTATTTCCACTGTGTGGCATGGACATCTATATATATATATATATATATATATATAGTAACATATATCTATTTTTTTATAATTTGGGGAGAGTGGGTTGCTTGTGAATATTTGGTGTATGAAACTAATGAAGTCCTACAAAACCTTCCATTTTAACGTAATCACTTAATATTATATATTTTTCTACATGTGAAAGTGTACTTGTGAGATTAGTTCCATAATTAGCAACCCCATTTATTGTACTTGCCACTGCTGTTTTATTGCTCTGGTAGACACAAACAGTAATTAGAACAATTACTGCACTTATTACGTGCAGTCTCTCTAGATTTGCAATAGGGTATTCTCCAAAATACAATGAGAAACCAAAAGTGCTTAATTCCTTGCATAATTGTCAGAAAATCTAAGAATTTTTTTTTTTTTTGAGAAATAATTCTCTATGCAACTCTTTGGTGAATAAGTAGATCTACCAAAGTTTATAATTTACTTTAATGAATACAGACTTGAATCTTACTAACTTTAATATCTTTTGAAAGTTGTATCTAATAAATATGTTTTGACGTAAAAATAAATGATAATCATCTGAGTTTTGTGTGTGGGTTTGTGTGTGTGTGTGTGTTGAAGAACAGGGCTAGTTGTTAAGAAAAGCTAGGTGATAACTCAAATGGACTTTTACTAAAAAAATAAAAAATTACTTCAGAGTTTTCCCAAGCAACTACTTCACCCAGTTGCCCTTTCCCCCCCTATAAACATTCACTGGTCTTTTGGGTAAGAAACATTTGGCTGTATTCAAAAAAGGCTTTAATGAGTCAAAAACAAGTCAGAAAACATTTGCAACTTGTAAAAATCTTCTGCTGATTCAAAGCAACCGCATCTTTATAGGCAAATTCCAAACTGGATCACATTCAACTCGCGGCACAATTTATTTAGACAGATTCCCTGTGATGGAATTCAGTGTTCAAGTAGAATTAAAGTGTACTCACCAAGGAATCTGTCTGAACAATGACATTTAAATAAATAAACAAATAAATAGCCACAGTGTTTAACCAGCAGAGAATATACTAAACAAATGGCATGTCTTCAGGAATCTTCATACACAAACAAACAAAAAATGCTGATTCATGCAAATATAACATTTGTATTCATTGAATGCTCAAATAATTATTTGAAATTGCCCAGCATAATAAAAATTATAAAATTACAACATTTTTTACATTTTTCCAAGACAATTAACTTGTGGGAAACGCTGTACTATACTGTCTTCTTAGAATTGATAAGACATGTGTGTACCCTTTCTTGCAGTTAACGCTACCATAAATCAAAGAACAATGGGGTTGGTAGTCACTATTCCTGATTTGAATCCTAGTTCACTGAGCATGGCTTCTCTCCCAATCAGTTTTTCAATCCCCTCAAATCCTTCCCTGTAGAGGTCAGACACGCTAAATCTGAATAAAATACAGAGATGCCAGTAGAAGAATTCTACTGATTTCAAGGAATACAAATTTACACTGAAATCCATTGTTAGAATATCCACATAATGAGATTCTATATTTAGAACTCCTGCCACTTTCAATATATGTGCATCTATAGCTTAGGGCGCTTCAGAAATTATAGTAGTTAGGAAGTCTTAGGTGATCCCAAGGAAGAAAAAGTTAGCAGATTTTTTGAATTTATAAGTCCTGTTCTAATGCTCCATTCTCTCCCTAGATATCAAGCACATATTTTTCTTATTATAGATATTTGGGGAGGGTAGGTCATCATATTCCTGTCAAGATCACCCCTTGTCATGAGTCAGAGTCATCCATCTCATCTCTAGTGACTTCCTTCAAGTACACTGTTTCACTAGAAAAGATATTGACACGAATTTTTAACCCCAATGTTTCTTTCCCAGCAGAAAACACTTGAGAAACATTGAAAATGCTCAAGGTCTGGTGATGTGGAATGAATTAAAAATTAAAGTCAGGAGTTCTTTTATGATGTGTGTTAACTTCAATCCGAAAGTGGCATTCAAAATATTCATATTTCACTGCCAACATTAATATTAAATGTTAAGACCGTGAAATTTTCAGTGAACTTAACCTGATCCTGTGGCTGTATAGATACAAGGCAGGTTAGAGAGCTATTAGTCATTAACAATTTACCATGATGATTAGATTCTTGTAACATAAATTTAGAGTAAAATCATCCTGCTTACTTCATACCTATTTTCCAGAAAAGGAAGTTAGAGCATATATACTGTAACCCAATATGTGAAACATTAGGGAGTTTTGAGAAATTCCTTTCCCCCCCAAGTGTATTCTCTTATTTTATATGTCTGAAAAGGGTTGCAAGACCAAGAGTTGTGATGAAAGCAGCCAGGGTTTCACAAGGAGAAAAAATGTAAGAGAGAGGAAAATAATATACAATGTTCTATATGAAGCGCTTACTTTCCTGAAAATAAATAATCTAAAACACAATTCCTCATATATTTTAAGTAGTCATGATATTTTTCTTATTATTAGAAATTAGAAATGCAGCTTTAATAACTGCAACCATTATGGAATAGAAACTGGAGTTTCTAAACACTATACTGCAAAATTTTACACTATTTCAGTATCATTTATTATTCTGGAATCAGAATAATTTATTTAAATTCTTTAGTAAAAATATTTTTCTTTATTTATGGTTATAACATTATAACATTTCTTTCAACTAGATCCAAATTAAATCAAAGCTTTCCAAAATTATGATTCATAGATAGTTATGTTTAATATTTTCAGAGAATAATTTCCCTCTAACACACTTTAAAAATGTTTTCTGATAGCCTTCCAAATAAGATCTATCACATAAGTAACTCATGGGTTCCTCAATGTGGCATTCTCTGTGTCTATCACAGTAGTTGTCACATTTGTGGCTCCCTTTCTAGCCGATGAATAAATAAATGATTAACTATCTTCAAAATCAACTACATCGCTCTTTAAAGATTCAAACTTGTATGTAAAGTCTCAATTCAAACACTTCATTCTTTTGAATCTAACGGGGAGAAACACCTTAGAAATTTTCTTTTCTTTTATTTATATTTTATTTTATTTTATTATTTTATTTTATTGCCATATGAATGCCTATTTTTTTCAACACTGTTTGTGAAAAGGTTCTTCTAACCCCATTGGATCACCTAGGAACCTTTGTTGAAAATTGATTGAACACCAAAAATGTTGTTTGTTAAATCCCCGGTCAGAGTGCATATTGGAAACAACCGGTTGATGTTTCTCTCTCGCTCACTCTCCCCCTTTGTGTCTCTTTAAAATCAATAAAAACATATTCTTGGGTGAGAATTAAAGAAAAAATATAAATTGAACATATATGCATTATATATATATATATATATATATATATATATATATATATATATATATAAATAAATTGAACATCTCTCTTTTCTGGGATTTCTATATTGTTCTTTTTATAAAACTACCTTTACATCAATACCATACTATATGATTACTGTAGCTTTACAGTAAATATTAAAATCAGGTAGTGAAAAAATTCAACTTATTCTGATGCCATTGTAAGAACCTGGTTATTATTTAACAGGAAAGGAATAAAAGGGAGACCACATAATATAGACAGGCCATTTCCACAGCTTTGCCAAAACGCTGCACTTAACACTCCAACTCTGTTCCCTGATGATCGATGGGGGAAGGGACTGGACAAAGGCACTTTGGACCCATGCCCAGTAAGGTCCGAGTGTGTTGGGAAGGTGCTTACCCTTCACTCACACCTAGGAGCTCATCAGTGGCCAGAATAGGTATGGCCACTGCAAGCTGTGAAACCCAACGTTTTAAACTTTTAAACAGAGGAGCACACTTTCTCTCTCTCTCCTCTCTCTCTCTCTCTCTCTCTCTCTCTCTCTCTCTCTCTCTCTCTCTGATGGGCCAGGCTCCTGCGACTCCTGCTGCAGGAGACGTGCTTCCTTGCCCACGTGGCTCATGACCATGTGGGATTCCACACAATGGATCACCGGACTGAATCTGGACTGGATGCTAGACTGCACTGGGCTGCAACGTGGAATGGGAGCTCTGGACAATGGCCTTGCTACTGGCTCCACTGGAACCCTAGCAGCACCTCTTTCAGGACTCCTTTAAGGCACATGGATTTTACAACCTGAGAAATGTAATCCCATGCAAATAAAGCCTCATACTCATCCCATTCTCAGGTGAGGGCTTCTGAAAATTCTTGTTTTAGTGGCACTCCAAGAAACTCACTCCCATGAGCGGTAGAGGAGTTTGATTCTCCAGTAATAATTCCAAGAACAGATTAGTTATTTTAAGTCCTTTACATTCCCATATAGATTCTTAGATTTTAGTATCAGATTGTCAATTCACACTACAGGCACACACACACACACACACATACATATACACACATCACCTGCAAAAATATTAATTAGTATTAAATTTAGTATACAGAACAATTTTAGAAATAATTAAAACATCTGAAAAATATTGGACTTTAATTCCATGAATACAGCATGAATCTCTATAGAAATCTTTCATTTCCTTCAGCAATATATTTTGGTTCTTACTGAACAGTTCTTGAACATGTTCTGTCAAATTCATACCCAAGTTTTTCTTGTTTTATGCTTTAGTAAATGATATTGTTTCTTAATTTCAACTGTCAATTGCTCATTTCTAGTGTATGGAAATGTGATTACTTTTTGTATATTCACATTATCTATTGATTTGCCAAACTTTTACATTAGGTATACTATTTTGCTTTTTATTTATTAATTTATTTATTTTACTAATTCTTAGGATTTTCTGTGATTGGTTTTTTCTGTAAAAATAGTTTTCCTTCTTCATTTGCAATTTATATGCACTGTGTTTCTTTTTATTGTCTTCTTACATCAGTTACAAGCTACAGAACAATGTTAAATAGAAATGTTGATAGTGGAAAAACTTGCCTTGCTTGTTCTTTACTTTACTTGTTAAGTATTCAGGCTTTCACCACTAAAAATGATTTTAGCTGTAAATATTTGAAGATGACCTTTATAAGGTTGAGGAAGTTCGGTTCTATTCCTTTTTGTGAGAGTTTTTATGATGAGTGGGTGTGGAAATTGTCAAATTCTTTTACTGCAGCTATTAAGATAATTGTATCATTTTTCTCCCTAGTTCTGTTGATACGGTGAATTACACTGATTAATTTTTGAATGTTAAATCAAGCTTGCATTGCTGAAATAAAGTCTAGATTAAATCATTCTTCATTATATATTGCAGGATACTATTTTATAATATTTTGGTAAAGATTTAGCTTTTATGTTTATAAATGACATTTAACTGTAGTTTTATGTTTTGTAATATCTTTGTTTTATTGGATTAATTCTGGCTTTATAAAATGAGTTGAAACAATCTCCTTCTATATTTTTGAAAGCATGTTAGAGTATTAGTATTATTTGTGTTTTGAATGCAAAGTAAAATTTACCAATGAAAGTATTCAGACCTGGAATGTCTTTATGTGAAGGTTTTTAATTAAACCATCAATTTCTGCAAGTTATATAGAGCTATTCATATTTTTAGTTCTTCTTAAGTCAGCTTTGTGATTTTTTTTGTCCTTCAATGAACTTGTCCTTTTTATCTAACTTGAATATGTTGGCATATTCATATTATGTTCTTATTATGCTTTTACTGACCCCAGAATCTCTAACAATGTTTACCCTTTTATCTAATGCCAGTAATTTGTGTTTTCTCATTTTAGTTTTACTGATCAGTCTTGTTAGAAGTTTTCCAATTTTATCAATCTTTTAAAATATAAATCTTGTAAAATTTTTGAATTTTTTCTATTGTTTATTACTTCTCTATTTTATTTATTTTTATTCTTACACTTATTATTCCTTCCTTATATTTACTTATGGCTTAATTTGCTCCATTTGTTTTAGCTTTTTAAAAATGTTTTTATTGATATTTTTAGAGAGGAAGAGCAAGGGTGAGAGAGATAGAAACATCCACTGGCTGTCTCCTGCATACCTCGAACCGTGGATCAAGCCCACAACCTCAGCCATGATTGACTGCCCTGCAGGCAGGATGGTGGAGCAGATGAGGGGACAGCACCAGGCCAAGGCGAGGTGCCAGGCGGGACTGTAGGTCTGTGAGGCTAGGGGCAAGAGCTGGGGCCTGATTCCTGCAGGCCACCCCGAGGGACCCCACCTGTGCACGAATTCATGCACCTGGCCTCAAGTCTATATAATAAAACCTAAGTGACCATTACAGCAGAACTACCAGAACAACCGGCCACTAGGATGCGCATTGACCACCAGGGAGCAGACGCTCAACACAGGAGCTGCCCCCTGATGGTCAGTGTGCTCCCACAGAGGGAGTGCTGCTCAGCCAGAAGCCAGCTTACAGCTGGCAAGTGCAGCAGCAGTGGTGGAAGCCTCTCCCACCTCCGTGGCAGCACTAAGGAGCAAGGAGCCAAGCATTAAGGAGCAGCGAGCACACAGGCTGTAAAGAGTGAGGGGTCCCACACTGTGAGAGGGTGCCAGCTGGGCTGAGGGACCCCTCAGTGCATGAATTTTGTGCACTGGGCCTCTAGTTGACATATATTTTACTCCCACAGTTCTTATAAAACTTATTCAGTTGGCCCTCCAAATGTGAGAGTTTCACATCTCTGAATTTAACAAAGAACAACTCAAAAATATTTGCAAAAAATTATGTTGATAATTACTTGGACATTGTGGTTAGGCCTATGATGGCTGTGTCTGTGCTGAACATGAACAAACTATTTTTCTTGTTATTATTTCCTAAACAATAGGAGAATGTAGTAAAACAACTATTTACATAGCATTTACATTGTATTAGGTATTTAAAGCAATCTAGAGATGATTTCAAGAATATAGAAGGATACACATAGGCTATATGTAAATACTACATTATTTTATATGAGGGACTTGAACATCCAAATTTTGGTAACTATGGAAGTTCCTGAAACCAATCCACCACAGGTACTGAGGGATGACTATAATAGCTTATAATTTCACCTTTAATAATAACATTAACTTTTCAATAAAGTAAAATAGAAGAAAAACAAGTCATTTCTTTACCCATATATTTGCCATTTCTGGTGTTCTTCATTCCTTTGTATAGTCCCAAAATTTCCATCTGATATCACTTGCCTTATGACTAAAACTTCTTTAACATTTCATATACTATATCTTCTAGAAATGAATACACTGGGCATTTGTTTGTCTAAAAAAAGATTTTAGATTATTTTTTGTAAAATATGTTCTCTAGATATAGAATTCTAGGTTGATCTTTTAAATTTATCTCCTAGCACTTTAATGGTGTTATTGTGTAGTGTTTGGCTTAAATTTTTTTTAAATAATTTGTTGGTTAATTAATTAATTCATTTTTATTGTCTAAAGTTTTACATATGTCTCCTTTTTCCCCAATTAATTCCCCCCCCCAACACCAGCCATTCCCACCCTGGGCAGGCCCCCACCACCCCAGTGTCTGTGTCCATTGGATATGCTAATACGCACACATACAAGCCCTTTGGTTGCTCTTTAACCCCCCACCTCCCCTGCCATTTGTCTCTGGATCTATTTTTGTTCATCAGTTTACAGTGATCATTATATCCCACATATGAGTGTTACTTTATTGGTCACAGAGTATGCTTTATCCTCCGCTCCTTTTTTCTTTATATAGGTTTTCAGCAATTTGATTATAGTTTTTGTACACTTGTATGTGTTTATTCTCTTTGAATTCATTGAGATTCTTGGATTTGATTTCATAGCAGTCATAAAATTCAGAAAAATATTACCTCCAATTTCTACAAATAATTTTTTCTTTTCTATTTTCTTAACTTCGTGTGCTGCAAGTAATATTATCTCACTTTTAATTAGGGTGTTTTGTTTTCAGTCTTTTAATCTCTGTATTACACATTAGAGTTTCTAGTCCTATGTGTTTAAGACCATTGACATAAGGTTTCTACAGTGTCTAATATGATATTAATCCTATACAATATACTTTAGTTTTATACATATTATTTTTCATAATTAGAAACAAAATGTAGTCATTTACATCTTCCATTCTCTCATTTTATTGGTTTTTCCTTAAATATTCATATATATATATATATATATATATATATACACACACACACATAATGTCAGTTTTACCATCTTGTATTATTATTCTATCATTGCCTGTGTGTCTTCTTTTATTATAAATTTTATTTTTCTGCTTATTGGAAAAATTTAGTAATTTAGGGTTGAAATTTGGGTACTGAAATTGCTATATAATATCAATTATTTACATTTTGTTGTTTCTCTTTTTAGAAATGAGCTTTGTTTGGGCAGACACTAAGTTATTTTCTAGTGAGTTTTATTCTCTGAAGACCTGATTTTAGTTTTCTTAGAAAAGGTTGAGTATAATCTCATTCCATCTCAATCAGTAATTCATAACTCATCTCAACTTTTAAGGAATGACTCCTCCGGGTCTCCACTGAACACTCTGAGTAGTCTCTGAGGGTTTTCAACATTCACCAGAGAGGGCTCAAATGTCTCCCCACCCTTTCTTAACAAGGGAAATTTTCCTGGTAAAAAATCCTCTGTCATTTTTTAAAATATATTTTATTGATTTTTTACAGAGAGGAAGGGAGAGGGTTAGAGAGTTAGAAACATCGGTGAGAGAGAAACATCGATCAGCTGCCTTCTGCACACTCCCCACGGGGGATGTGCCCACAACCAAGGTACATGCCCTTGGCCGGAATCGAACCTGGGACCCTTCAGTCCGCAGGCTGACGCTCTATCCACTGAGCCAAACTGGTTAGGGCTCCTCTGTCATTTTTACTTGGCCTTATGAAATTTTGGTCTCCATATAAGCAAGTTAATAGTCAGCAAAAGTTTAAGGGGTCCAAAAACAGATTTCAAAAGCCCCTTTTCTGCATATATTTCTTCTTACAAATCCACCTTATAATTCACAGACTTAGGCTCTCCAAACTCCAAATGTCATCAACTCTCCTCAGTGATACTGCTGGGGTGTGCTTAAATTCCCCTTATCTGCACCTATAATTCAGACATTGGTTCTAAGAAAAAAGCCAAGGGGGACGTAAGGTTCACCACCAGCATTGTTTTCTTATAAAGACCACATTGTGTTGCCTCTTCTCCAAAGTCTTAAAAAAAGTTATCTCCTATATGCTCTTACATTTTCTGGTTATTTACTGTAGGAGGTTAAGTCTAGTCCTTACTATTCCAGTGTGGCTGAAACACAGTTTATTTGGGAGCCCAGACTCTTAATTACTCTCTGCTGCTTTTATTGCCACCTGGTTTCTCTGTAGGTGCACCATGAGCCTTCAGTAAATTAAAACCAACAAGTCTTTTTTAAGTGATGTGATCGCAAATGAAAAAAATTAATCTGTATTATTATAAGAAATAATATATTTGTAGTTCAAGTCAAACATGGATCTTTGCATGTCCAGTTATTGAACACACACACTTGGCACATCTTGATTTTGTTACCATTACATAAACCATCACTAGCATGGCTTTTCACTTGCAAATGAAATCAGAACTGCCTTCTATTTTTTTTTTCTTTCTCTTATTGGTAAAACTTGTTGAACCATAAAAAACTAAACACATATTGACTTCATGGAAAAATTTTATCCAATTTGGAATCCACCCACATACATTTTTCTGGTTATCCAAGCTCTTACCTCTTCTATAATCCGGAAACATTTATCTCCCTTATCTATGAACAGATCATGAGAGATTTTTGACAACTACTATGGCCTGTGTCTTCAGCAATCATTTGATCTGGGACTATAATAACACAGTCGAGAAGGAAATTAGGCTTGTTTGACATAACTTGCTCCTTGTGAATTCATGCTGGCTTCTAACATTCCCTACATTCCTAAGAGCACATAAACCATATGCTTAGGAACCCAGTGAAGATTTCTGTGATGGCTTAGATAGTTCTGAGCATTATCCATTTCCTCAGTTTTTAAATTGAATTATTTACTACTTCTGCTTATTTTTCATTTGTCTTCAAATTCTGAAAAAAATGCCTTTCTACTAATATAAATACTAATATAATTATAATTAATAATATAATTATAATTAATTTTGGATTAAATGTAATTTGCCTAGACCTAAAAGACTTAAACACTTTTAATTAAAGAGACCAGGATAACCCTCCTTGCCTGTTTTATAAGGTCTGAGGTTTAAAAAATGTATAAAGGTTAACTGAATGATCTCTTACTTTAGGAATCAGGAAGCAAAAACACTGTCTTTACTCTCATGAAAACCACAATTGAAGAAGAGAAACATCAAAAATATTAACATAAAATATGCAAAATAGCAAATGTAACTCTTAAGGATGGTCACAAAGTGTGGTGAGAGTAGGAAAGTATGTCTGGATTTGGAAAGTTAGAGAAGGCTTCCCTATGGTGAATTTTTAAAATTAGTAACAATAAATACTCAAGGACAACATGAGCAGAGGAACTGGGAAGAGGCCCAGTCTATGTGCTTGCCTTTACCGCCCCAATGCTGTATACCCAGAAATCTGTCTCCCCAAGCAGTTGCTATTTCTTTCTACCGCGCATTTACACTACAATGGAGGTTGGTTTTCCTGTTGAGTAACTAGCACTTAGAACAGTGCCTCTATGCTGCTTATTCAATAAATGTTTATTGAGTAAATGAATGAATAAAAAAATAAAACAAGAATGAGTAAAACAAAACTATCACCCACTTTTTATGTATTTACCATATTGATTCTTACCTCAACTTGTTCAGGTTGTTTTCCCTCTAGAACACAACATTTCACCTTTTCTACAAAGTCAGCATTTTACTTTCATGCTCCAAGTCAAAAATTCACCTACAAATCCCTTGGTCTTGCTCTCCTCTGGGTTAGTCTTTCCTCACTGAACGCATATTGCATCCTAGTCTCTGCCATGTTATTTAGTACATCATGATAGGCGGCCTTTATTACTATCTCGTTGTTTTTTCTTCATCTGTCCACATATCTTGGTCCATTAAAGTGCCAAGCCAACAGTCCTCTCTAAATAGTGCCCACAGACAGTTTTGTTACAACACTCTTGATTCTTGAAAATGAGTGCTACATAAGTGTCTCAGCTTTCTCTCCTGTATCATTTATCAATGTGCTCAGTACATTGATGTATTTTCACCTGTGCTGAGCCTGCATACTTGTAAAACATTGTTTTTATTACCTACAGATTGATTTCATTAAACTATACTTTGTTGATATGTCTCTGTCACATACCAATTATTGCTTTTACCAAACAGTTATATGAAATTCCACATAGGAACCGCTGGAAGAATGTTGTTAAAAGTGCGACCCATTGTCATTCACTGCATCCTTTTCCCCCTGCAAAACTATTGTTTAATGTACAACTTACACTGCATCATAGGGGTTAAAGAAATAGGCTCTGAAGCCCAACTGTCTAGACTTGACTCCCAGCTCCCAGCCTTACTACTGTGTCATCTTGGAAGTTATTTAACCTCTCTCTGCCTCAGCTTCCTCATCAATAAAATAAGGATGTGAGCGATGATGGCAGAAATAAAAGTTGCCCAGACATATTCCACCTCAGCAGCCATAATTTTCAGCCATCCACACACAAGAGGGCCTTTGTGAGAGCTTTGGGATCCAGGTAAGAAATTCTGAAACCCCGGTGGAATCCAAGTTAATAAAGAACAATTTTGAGAGGGCAGGCCATGCCCAGGTGACGAACTCACTTATGGTAGTCCTGAATATAGACCGGAAATATCACCCTACTGGGGGGACTCAACCACAGTGTCATCTGGCCTTGGTCATGGCCAGCACCATAAGCCCGGGACCTGAAAGGAGTTACATATTTGTGGCTTAAATAATAAATCCGCAGATGACAGTCCCAGGTGTGCATCCTAAAGTGGCCATAACCTGGCTCCAGCCACTCCTGGCTGCAGTCCATGAGCCCCTGGAGGCAAACCTGAAAAATGAGTCCAATTGTAGATCCCCAAACAGCCCTGTAACTGGGCTCTGGCCTCTCCCATCTGGAGTCTGGGAGAAGTCTGCCGGGCAGGTACCCAAAGGGAGACATTCCCATTTGCACCCTTGGATATCCTGAAATGGCCCTGTCTTGTTAGCTTAGGGTCCCATCAAGGACATGACCATCAGTACCTCTGAAACCACGCCAGCCAAACTCTGTCAGCAGAATCTTAAATGGCCCTGTAACGTGTTTCTAGTTCATATCAGCCAATATAAAAGAAAAGGCCTGCCTGCTTAGGCACCTGGTAGGAGACACACCTCATTTATTGGATCTATATGAGAAAATCTACAAAACTCTGATGAACGAAATAAAAATAAACAAACAAACAAATAAATAAATAAATAAATAAATGTAGAAAAATTCCATGTTCATGGATAGGAAGACTCAATCTTATTAAGATATCAGTTTTTTCCATATCAATCGATATATTTATTACAATCTCAATAAAAATTCGAGCAATTTATTATATGGATGTTGACAAAATAGTTCTGAAGTTCATATGGAGAGGCAAGTTCATAGAAATAAATGCCTACTTTAAGAAAAAGAAAGATCTATAATAAACAAGCTACTTTTCAACCTCAAGTAACTAGAAAAAGAACAAACTCAGCCAAAAGTTAACAGAAGAAAGAGGATAATAAAGATAAGAGCTGAAATAGAGATAAGAAAAATAAATAGAGAAAAGCAATAAAACTATGAGCTTTTTTTTTGTTTTTAAAGGATAAACAAAATTGACAAACCTTTAGGTACACTAACCAAGAAAAAGAGAGAAGACTCAAGCAAAACTCTAAATGGAAAGAAAGAGTCATTACAACTGATAGCACAGAAATATAATAAATCACAAAATACTTCTACAAACAATTAAATTGAACAAACTACAAATATTGAATAAATTGCTAGAAATAGTATATAACCTACCCTGACTAAGTCATAAATGAATAGAAAATCTGAGCAGACTTGTAACAAGTAAGGAGATTTAATCAGAAATCAAAAACCTCCCAACAAGGAAAAGCTGACACCAGATGGATTCATGAGCGCATTTTTTTAATTAAATCTTTATTGTTCAGATTATTACATTTGTTCCTCTTTTCCCCCCCCCATAACTCCCCTCCTCCCAGTTCCCGCCCCACCCTCCGCCCTCACTCCCCACCCACTGTCCTCATCCATAGGTGCACGATTTTTGTCCAGTCTCTTCCCACATCTCCCACACCCCTTTCCCCCCCAAGAATAGTCAGTCCATTCCCTTTCTTTGTCCCTGATTCTATTATAATCAACAGTTCATTCTGTTCATCAGATTATTTATTCACTTGATTCTTAGATTCACTTGTTGATAGATGCATATCTGTTGTTCATAATTTGTATCTTTACCTTTTTCTTCTTCTTCCTCTTCTTAAAGGATACCTTTCAGCATTTCATATAATCCTGGTTTGGTGGTGATGAACTCCTTTAGCTTTTCCTTATCTGTGAAGCTCTTTATCTGACCATCAATTCTGAATGATAGCTTTGCTGGATAAAGTAATCTTGGTTGTAGGTTCTTGGTATTCATCACTTTGAATATTTCTTGCCATTCCCTTCTGGCCTGCAAAGTTTCTGTTGAGAAATCAGCTGACAGTCGTATGGGTATTCCCTTGTAGGTAACTGGGTTTCTTTCTCTTGCTGCTTTTAAGATTCTCTCTTTGTCTTTTTCTCTTGGCATTTTAATTATGATGTGTCTTGGTGTGGTCCTCTTTGGATTCCTTTTGTTTGGGGTTCTCCGTGCTTCTTGGACCTGTAAGTCCATTTCTTTCACCAGGTGGGGGAAGTTTTCTGTCATTATTTCTTTAAATAGGTTTTCAATATCTTGGTCTCTCTCATCTTCTGGCACCCCTATAATTCTGATGTTGTTACGCTTGAAGCTGTCCCAGAGGCTCCTTACACTATCCTCGCATTTTTGGATTCTTTTTTCATTTTGCTTTTCCCATTGGGTGTTGTTTGCTTCCTCGCATTTCAAATCATTGACTTGATTCTTGCGCTCCTCTGGTCTGCTGTCGGGAGTCTGTATAATATTCGTTATTTCAGTCCGTGTATGCTTAATTTCTAGTTGGTTCCCCAATATAAGATCGAGGGTCTCATTAGTTTTCTTGTAGATCTCATTAAGTTTATCGGCGGCTTCTAAACAGTTCTTGAGAGACCTTAAAAGTGTGGTTCTGAACTCTATAACTTCCTTTGACAATTTTGTCCTGTTTCTTTGTCTCCGCATTTTGTTATGCTTCCTTGGTGCACCCCCTAGTGGTCTTTGTTTGCAGTCTTATAGTTAAACCTTGATTTTTGTAGCTAATCCCAGGGAGGGTTTGACCTCCAGGCCAAGTGGCTATGAGAATCAGCTGTGTCAGCAGTGAGAGAATTTCTGTCCTCTAGGGAGGTGCTAATCTAGCCTTTGCCTGAGGCTATCCGGCAAATGCCTCTGTGCAGGGCTTGGGCAGGGAGGGTCGCACAGGATCAACAGGGTGGGCCGGAGAGAGCAGTTATGTCCCCACGGGCTCTGCCTCTCTGAGTCCCAGCACCCGCTGCAAAGCTGGTAGAGAAAGCTGCACTTGCTCTGACCGAAGCCAGACAGTCCCGCTTCTCCCGTTTGAGTCTGGGTCCCTAAAGACTCGCCTGTATCTGGAGCTCAGAGTCTGCGACTCCCTCCCGATTGAAAACAACAACCGCGCCCTCCACCACCAGCCCGCTCCGCGCACTCCGCACCTCAGAATTTGACTTCAGCACTGCGCCTCCTCTGAGTGTCCCTATGCATTTCTCTTTCCTCCGAGTTGTAGGACTTCCACTCAGCCAGCGTTCCTGTGGTTCTGGGTGATGTCCCTTCCGTTTTTTGGTTTTACTTTTGAAGTAGTTGTTCAAAGCAGCAAACTCCGGCGTTAACCTATGCCGCCATCTTGGTTCTCCCCCTCATGAGCGCATTTTATCAAACATTTTCAGAAGAATTAATGCCAGTCCTTCTCAAATGCTTCCAAAAGGAGAAAAGGAGGGGGGAACACTTCCAAATTCCTTTTACGAGGTCAGCGTTACTCTTATAACAATGCCAGATAGAGTATGAAAAAATAAAATGTAGGCCAATACACTGATTAACATGGATGCAAACATCCTCAACAAAATATTAGCTGACTTGATTCCACAGCACATTAAAAAGTCCATGCACTATGATCAAATGGGATTTATTTCAGGGATACAGGGATGATTCTTCATCTGCAAATAATTCAATGTGGTACACCACATTGACAAAAGGAAGGACACATAGTAAATGATCATTTTAGTAGATGAAAAAATGCATTGTACAGCATTCTTTTCATGATAAAAACATCCTCTCATGAGAATTCTTAGTAAATTAGGTATAGAAAGAATATACCTCAACAAAATAAAGACCAAATAAAACAAGTCCAGGCTGCCGGTGTGGTTCAGTGGTTGAGCATCGAACTATTGACCTAAGCAGAAGGTCACAGTTTGATTCCTGGTCAGGGCACATGCTTGGGTTGCAGGCTCGGTCCCCAGAAGGGAGTGTGCAAGAGGCATCTGGTCAATGATTCTCTCTCATCATTGATGTTTCTCTCTCTCTCTCTCTCTCTCTTTCTCTCTTTTCCTCTCTGAAATCAATGAAAATATATTTTAACATATGTTCATTTTGTATTTTTATTATATTGCTATTCTCCTCTTTTAAAATTTACTTTAATGGTAATGATATTCCCTTCTTAATTTTGTCTTCTGGGAAACTCCATAACAACTTTATGATTCACCATATATACCATTCTAGTCTTGACTTCAATGGGTTAATCTGCCCCATTTTTCCTATAGTTAAACCCCTTTACCTATGTCATCATGGAACATTCTATATTTGCATTAGTGACCCAGTCTATACACTGCACTACAATTAGTCCGATTGATATAAATTATTTTGCACTACCTCTTATCAACTTTGCATTTATCTCCTCTGTTATGATTGTCTTGAGAATTAGAACCATGTCTTATTTTTGTTTGTTTATTGTCTTGTCTACTTCTTAGTGAATGAAATACTATTTTTTTAAATATATTTTATTGATTTTTCACAGAGAGGAAGGGAGAGAGATAGAGAGAGTTAGAAACATCGACGAGAGAGAAACATCGATCAGCTGCCTCCTGCACATCCCCCACCAGGGATGTGCCCGAAACCCAGGTACATGCCCTTGACCGGAATCGAACCCGGGACCTCTCAGTCCGCAGGCTGACGCTCTATCCACTGAGCCAAACCGGTTTCAGCTATTAACTATTTTAATGGCCACATTTTTTAGAAAACATTCACTAAATGAAATAAGAAGATACACGTATTTAAAAGGCATTTTTAAGGCAACAGTAAGAAAATATCCCACAGCCATGGGAGCCTGAGAAAGTGTGTGTGTGTGTGTGTGTGTGTGTTTCTTTAGGAGGAGATGTAACTTTTCATGTAACAAATCAATGGAATAATACTTTACACAGATGTATCACATATCCCAGAGAACAATTCAATACCAATGTCTATTTTACAGCACTGAGTCCTGAAACCTAAAGAAGTTTCCTGACACGCCCTAACTCACCCAGCAGGCATATTGCAAATCTGGCAACGTAATTCACCTTGAAATTAAAATGTTTAAAAATGTCTATATCTAAACAATCAGAATGAACCCTTTTCAAGGATTAGAGTACTACCCATCTGTGGGGAATACTGAAGAATATAATGGTGATGAAAACTTGACAACAACATGACACATGAAAGGAAATTCCCGCTATGATGGGAGAGGTGAAAGCCACATCTGTTATTAACATTAAACAGGAATAAGGCTACACAATAAAAAGTGGTCTAAGGACATGCAAACAAAATTGCCATTTTGATTTCTTCCTTTTTATAAAAAAAAAATCTATCAGACCTTTATATTAAAAGGTTAACAGTTATTGAACACAGATATAATATGCATGAGAATATTAGCAATTTTACAGATATAGAGTTCTGAATAAAACAGCTGGTAATAGTCAATGCATTCTAGTTCATTTTTTCATAACTAAAAAAATGTGATGATATATTCATATTATTTCTAGAGTTATAGAGCTTAGATGTTTATAAAATCCACATTTTTATAATTATTCTATTAGATTTCCCCCCATTTTTGTGTGTACCATATGGTTTTAAACAGTGGTGACTAGACAGAATCTATGGCCTTAGTTATAGATTGGACAGTCAATGATACAACACTCACCTGGAAAATATATTATACCCCCTAGTACCCTCTCTTTTCTTTTGGAGATTCACTTTTAAATCTTCCAGTCTTGGACATTTCAATGGCTTTTAGAAGTCTGCAATTTCTTGGGAATATTTGTTACTAATATATGGATCACATATAGGAGATATCCCCTGGCCCCATCCTTTTATTTGAAACTGCCTATCAAGTTGCATCTTCTCTGCAACAATTCTTTAATATGGTTACTCTTTCTTTCCGTAGATCAGTGGTTCTCAACCTTGGCTGCACATTAGAATCACCTGGGAATCTTTTTAAAATCCTGATTTCTGGGCCTCATCCTCCAGAAATTCTGTTTCTTTGTTATGGGGTGGGGCCACAACATTAGTAACAAAGAAACAGAATTTCCGGAGGATGAGGCCCAGAAATCAGGATTTTAACAAGATTCCCAGGTGATTCTAATGTGCAGCCAAGGTTGAGAACCACTGCCCTAGATGCTTTGCATGTTTCATGTATCGTGTAGACAGAATCATTTCCTTCACCTGTCTGAGGGAGACACATTTTCACATTAAAAAATATACTGACTTTAGTTTGCATGAATATTGAGTCCAACTACCACTGATTACTGACTTATCATGCATGGAGTGGGAATTCTGATGAGGATGCAGTGCTTAACAACACAGAAATTGTTAACAAGTGTTAATCAAATAATCACCAGGAAAATTGCTAATTTTGTTTTTTCTTTCGTATTGGGCCATCATCCATATCCTACATACATCATGCTAGTGATTGCATTGCATTGCATATGTGATTTTTTTATTCCCTGATTGGGTTGTGGCTTTTCTGTAAAAGGATGGAAGTAAAAGATGGGGGTGATGATGACTTTCTTTTTCAGCTTTTTAGTAGACAGGATCGCCTTCATACTGAGCAGATTTATCCAAGATTAAAGGAGATTTGGATTTCCATTGTAGAATTTAGAAGTGATTCTCACAGAGGCGAAACTTTGATCTGTGTGTACCTGAGATGCTCAATGGAGATCAGGATTTCTGCTGGAGAATATGGAAACCCTCAAAAGACAGAATGATACACAAAGGAAGAAAACATATTCTATTAAAAAAACACTAAGGAATGAATGAGGGATAAACTACTGACAATTTAATTTTCTAACTTATTGCTGTTCTTTAAAATTGACAATCACAGTCATCTCAGCCATCTATCTGTCTTTTTGGGTGTTCATTGTGGAACATAAGAGTGGTATGTGCATTGTGACAACAGTATAATTCAGTGTATCCCTTAATAAAATTCAGAATAGTTAAAATGGAATTAAGCCCGTGAAATATATTGAAATGAATACAGTTTGACACCACATAGATCTTTATTTAAATTACTGCTGCTTTGCCAATTTCTCATTAGGTGAATAAGGGGCAAAATCAATTAATTGTTTTTTAATCTTCATCCAAGGATATGTTTGGGGAGAGGGACAGAGCAAGAGAAAAAAAGGCAAAAACAACATAACAACATCAACATGAGAGAGAAACATCAATTGGTTGCCTCCTGTATGCACCCCACCTGGGGATCAAGCCTACAACCTAGGTATATGCCCTGATCTGAAATCATACCCACAAACTTTTGGTGTATGGATGACACTCCAACCAACTGAGCTACCCAGCCAGGGATTAATTAATATTTCTAATTCCTAAATTGTCATCTCTAAAACAAATATAATAATGCCTATATCACTGACTTGTTGGGAGAATTTATGATGTAAAATATGTAAATTTCCTAACACATAGCAGGCCCTTAGTAAATAGTAGGTATTACAGTGGTAGTAATAATAATATGTCTAGGTCCAAAACAACACAAGGCATATGTGACACAAATTATGTAGACATTAATTCCAGTGTGACTAGACATGACCTCAGAAAATTAGGACTGGGATTAAAGCTGGATTAGGATTAAAGGTAAAATTCTTAACTGATAGAAGTTGATATGCCCATTATCTATCCTGCAGTTCAAAAGACAGAAGCTCTAATGGAGCAGATACTTTCACCTAGGAACCTAGTTCTACAGTCTGTGTCATAGAAATAGTTCTGTAGTGTTGACAAGTATATCTAGCTATCATAACATGAAAGACACTTACTATATATATATATATATATATATATATATATATATATATATATATATATATATATATAACTTTGTTGGCCATGGATATAATTTTAAAAAACATATTTTGATTCTATATTCAATAAATGATCTTCTAATTATGAGTTGGTATTCTATGTATTTTGCCTAACAAGAGAGAATATGCTTTTCAGTAAGGGTACATCTGCCCAGATCCATAGTTGTTACTAGTTATTGAACTAGCTTCATTTATGAAGCAACCGCTATAAATGTGGTTACACAGGCCAGATTTCTTGAGTCTGATCATTCTGAATTACTGAAAATCCAAGAATCTGGAGTTGGAAAGCTCGGTGCCACACTAGGGCCATGAATTTTTAGCCAAGGCCATGTCTTTCTGTTGGATGCATTAAAACAACAATTGCTTCTGCTTGTAAGACACATTAATCTCTTACTAATACCTAGTCTTTTGGAAAAAATAAAATCTTTTGAAGGCTTTTATTTTTCAAATGCTCACATAATATAGTTATATTTTCAGCTTCCATTGATTTAAAAACAATAATGAAAAAGTAATTAAGAACTGAAATAGAGTATTAAATAACAACTGTGATAATTAGGGCTATTCAGAAATAGTTTTGTTTCTCTTCCTTCTTAACATCCAATAGGGCACTTCTCCACTGTTTATGACAACATTAAGCCGGACAATGTGACTTACTTTATCCACTAAAGTGTGACTTTAAGCAACATGTTTTAAAGCTGGCAGAAGCTTCTGGGCAGAAGCTTTAAGAACATGTGTGTAAAATGTCACATTCCCTTTACCTGCTTTGAGGACTATGGAGTCATGTGTTAAGGTGGAGTTACCATCACTATGGGCTCTTGAATTATTATAATGAATCTCTAGATCAGTGATGGCGAACCTATGACACGCGTGTCAGAGGTGACACACAAACTCATTTTTTTGTTTGATTTTTCTTTGTTAAATGGCATTTAAATGTATAAAATAAATATCAAAAATATAAATGTTTTACTATGGTTGGAAATATCAAAAAAATTCTATATGTGACACGGCACCAGAGTTAAGTTAGGGTTTTTCAAAATGCTGACACGCCAAGCTCAAAAGGCTCACCATTACTGGTTTAGACTTTCCTCCTCCTGCTATTACTCATTGGTTATATAAAACGAACAAGCCATTTGACTTGAACCACTGATATCTGAGGTTACTTATTTCTATAACATAACCCAGCCAATCCTAAATCATGTGATAATTAACTGCACACTTTTGAGAAAGGCATTTTATGTTAATACATCAAATTGTTCTAGAAATATTAAATGATTCATCACCATATCAATTCTTAGGTTCTTTGCTATTATTCTTCTGAAGTATTGGGAGTCCATAGATTATATGATAAAGTACTACTTGTGTCACTGAACACCCCAGAACATATATGTTAATATTATGAAATCTCAAGTAATGAAAATATATATTCTTATACCTAAAATTTAAGTATTTTGAGGGATGTGTTGCCTATGATGTAGAGAAAAATGAAACCTTACTTTTTTGGTAGATTCTCAACAAATAGACATTTCTGGGCTTATCCCTAATTCTTGTTCATCTAAGGGTAAAGACAATTACCCAGTTTAGCTCACATTCATCAATACTTATATTCTTTGCATTGCACTTCATACTTTTATGCATTATTCCAGTTAATCATCATCACAACCCTGTAAAGTATCAATATTCAGTTGTACAGAGAAGAAATTTAGGTGTACAAAAGTTCAAAATGTGTCCTGGGGTATACAAATAAAAGATGATTGAGCAGGTGCCTCTTAGCAATTCTGTATTATCAAAAATAATAGCTTATTCTAATTGATATCTCATCATAATCATTAACTTTTCAATTAACTTCTATATTTTAACATGTGATTTGGTCTAAATGACATTTTATAAATCAGCAATTAAAAATATTACACATGCCAAAATGATAAAATCTGTAATTTTTTATGTTTAAATGTGATTAATTATAGTTAAATAAATACATTATGTTTAAACACACATGTGCACAACAGGGATAAAACAATATAGGAGAGATAGATCAAAGGGCTTATTACTTCTGTATGTGCATCTTCATAGAGCTTGAAACTGAGGTTGACAGCACAACCTGTGGAGAGTGGCTACAGTGTTTGGACAGGTGCAAGCCTGGTCCCAGCTGGAGGGCAGAGCCCTCCCAGCACAATTATAGCCAACAGCTATAGCTATAAGCTTGAACCTATGGTCCGAACACGTGGCCCCACGTGTCTGAGTGATAGAGTTCAGGTGCATGTAATTGAGTAGGATCGAAACCCACGAGAATGTTGTAAACATCTTGACCACGCCCTTACTTTGCCTCGTGGGATCTGGCTATAAAATAAAGACACGGCTTGTGGGCGCTGATGCTGTCTCTCCATCAGAGAAGCAGCGTCCCACCAAGACCCAGCTTTCATTCTCTTGTCTGTCTTTTCTAAATCCTTCCCCACCCCTGCACCCCTACCCTCACGCTCACCCGTGGCCGTGCTGGCGTGGCACAACAACCTAGTTAGTTAGCTTAGGAGCTTGCAGGAGAGAAACATCAGCTATTGTGCTGTCCCCAGGGTGGTACATGGCAGTGAAGCTGCTGGTAAGATGATTGCCTTTCACTAAAGACAATACCTATAGATTCAAAGGGAGTGAGGACCATTACTCATTTTCAGGTTAATACGCAGCACAAAGCACATTTCTCTATTGGTGTGCTTCTTAATGGGAAGATAAACTTGTCAAGAGTTGCAAAGAACTAGCAGAAAACAAGTAAAAACAAAATGTTAACTATTTTCTTCATGAATGATATGTAAATGTATTAATACATTCATAAATAATAATCACACAATAAACTTTAATATTGACCAAAGAAAAAGCTAAAGATGAGTTTTTATAGGCAGGAAGACAAAAATTTATTTTAGGTTGTCCAAATAAATAAGAACACATGCTTTAATATAAAATTTGATTTTGCTAGCAATTTGAAACAAGTTGCATTTTTTTAAATTTTTACCACATACATTTTCTGCCTTTGTATTTTCAGTTAAATATATTAACTAATCTATTAGCTAAATTCTGCATAATCGATTGTTTAGTTTTGTATATAATATATATCTATACAGAAATTATCTATATACTTGTGCATATAAATTAAAGCCATTCATTTTAACTTCTATATAGGAAAAAGAATGAGAATAAAAAAGTAGAACCTTGCTAGGTCTGGTAGTCATGATGTAGAAAGGCTTAAATATGTGTAATGCATTTCCTTCTTAATCAAAGAAGTATGTGAATGTATTAATGGAGTATTTCTAACAATGAAGGCTTTTTTTTTTAATCAATGGAATCATAGCAGGCCATTGGAGCAACAGCCATAAAACCTCTTAATTTAAATTATTCAGGATATAAGGAGTAAATTTAGAGAACCACATGAGTGAAATATAAGATCTGGACTTCCTGAATGATTCACTTAGGGCAATAACAGGCTATCAATAAAAAGCTATGAACTCTCTCAGCCATATGTAAAAAATAAATAAATAAAATGCTGCACATATAGCTAAATCTCATGTTGCAAATTCTTTTTTATATCCATGTTTAAATATTAAGTTCTAAAAAGAATACCCAAGAGAATTGTGGACAACGGCTGGTGAAGTAGGGACAAAGAAATGCATGGAATGCCTGCAAAGAGCTTATTTTATTTAGCTCTGAAATAACTAAAAATGGCAAGAGAATGGTTAGAGTACTCTAATTTCTGGGCTGAAAGCCTGTTCCGCAAGAGCAATCTCTGTGCATTTGTTTATGCTTCTAAAATGCTAAAATTCTTGACTCAAAGCTTATACAAGGAATCTCATTCTGGAAACCGTTCAGGCAACTATAAGAATCAAGTATTGTGAAAAGAATACTAAGATGAATGAGAAATTATATCCAAGGCATCTGGTGTCAGCGTTGCTCGGACTGGTCACAAAGGCATGAGCAAGTCATGCAAGCACTCTCGATTCCAATGGAACATCATGCAAGTAGGGTGCTTCTTTGCCAAGAAAAAGTAATGTACTACATTTTTAAACAGCAAATAAATTAAAGATAATTTTATAGATGACATGATGCAAAAACATCTGTTTACTCTGGGTTTTATATCTCGTGCACACTCAATTTTAAACAGGGCTATCATAGATGGTGTATCACTTAGCTATTGGCACATGGGTGCCAGTAAAATCAACTGCAAAAGCCTCAGAGATGTGCAAACATATACACTTTGTACCTCACAAATCTGGGGACCAGCTACAGGATGGTGCTCTAGGCGGGGCTAGGCAGGGCTTGGCTCTGCTTCATGTGTTTCTCATTCTCCTCCTAGGACCTCCGGACCAGCCTGCATATTTGCTTCTCACCTGCATAGCAGAGGTGCAAAAGGGCAGGTCTAGCATTGCAAGTGTTTTTCAAGCAGGCAGGATCTGTGTAATATTCCATTAGTGATTTACGTAGCAAAGGCAAGGTCAGAAGCCTCTGTCAAATCGCACATGAAGACCTGATGAAGCTCAGGGAGCAAGCTATGCTGCTATTGAAACAAGCAACTTTTTCTGACAGTGGTTAATACTGAGAGCAGAGACAAAAAAAAAAATTGGAAGCATGACATCAAACTAGCCAAGAGCTGAAACAAAATAAACAGATTGCAAAGCAAAATAGTATAAAAGAGGTTAAGTAGGTAACAGCAGACTAGCCTGTGTAACACAGTTTGTTGATTGTATGGATTTTGGCATTTACTCCGAGATGAAAAGTTACTGGACGTTTCTAGACAAAAGAATGACAGGATCCAACTGCACTTTCAAAGGATCACTGTGGCTATCGTTTTGAGAATAGAATTTAGAGGGAATACTAGTATCTGGAAGCAAGGTAGGAGACCCATGCATTAATCTGATGAAAAGAAATGGTGGGGGAGATGACTACTGTTGGTTGGGTGTATTCAGTCATTCATTCTGTCTACACATATTTATTGACCACCTACTATGTGCCAGGCACTTCATGTAGCTTTATCTAGTAAATACGTTTTAAAGATGTGCTCTGTAGAATTGGCTAATGAATATATACAAAAGTCATTTTTTCATTAAAACAAAATTAAGAAACCCCAATATTTAGGAGACAGAAAGGAACCTCCAGATTTGGCAAAGCGACATTTCAAGTTGTTGGAATGTATTCAGTGGTCTGATCAGTGACCTCACCAAGCCTGGAGACTCCTGTGTCTCTTTTAAATCTTGGGTTCTGTGTTTTGTTTTAAGAGGGGAACACTTTCCCTAACAGAAAAAAAAAGAAAGAAAAAAGAATAGTAATAGCATAGGTAATATTATGTTGAATCTATAATTTTCAAAGCTAACATTAAAATATAAATAGTGAGAAAAAGAAGAGAAATATGGGTGTTATAACACTGAATTAATACCCTGAGCTGGTTTGGCTCAGTAGATAGAGCGTGGTCTGAGAAATGAAGGGTCTCAGGTTAGATTCCGGTCAAGAGACGTAACTCAGTTGCAAGCTGGATCCCAGGCCCTGCTCAGTTCAATGTGTCTCCCTCACATCAATATTTCTCTCTGTCTCTCCCCCTCCCTTCCACTCTCTCTAAAAATCAATGGAAAAAATAACCTTGGGTGAGGATTAACAAAACAAAACAGAACAAAAACCCTGCATTAACTATTCTATGCATTTAACTCAAGTTTAAGGCTCCATTTGCTTCCTATTGCACATAAGACAGCAGAAAAGCAGTGAAGTGCTGACAGCTAAAAAAGAACACAGGGCATGTTTCACAATCGAACACATCCCTCCAAATGACCCGTGAGAAATAGAAATGGACCATGTACTGAATATGTTAAAGCAAAAGCCTCAGCGAAGGTTTAATGTAGGATGTGTGGCAGGAAGAGTTGAGTAGAAATTGAAACCAGCTCTTTGAGGTGGTAGCTTTTGAGCCTGTCCAATACATTCCTCTCTTATGTTACATGGTACACATGAGGAGGTCATTTCCAAAGGTTGACAAGCCTAGTGATAATAAGTGGAGATGAGCTGGAACTGAAATCTGTGACATGTCTTCCGGCACACAGTGCCAAAACACACATGGAGAACCCAACCTGCGTAGCTGAAGGGGACTGATCTCATGTATGGAACTATATTTGCTCCTCCAGCTCTCTACATCCTGCTAACAACTTTTAAGTCATGGAGGGCTATTCTTTTATTAAGACTATCTCTGCCTTCATCTGATCATTTCCACTTAACACATTGATGGCACATACCTTAAAAAAATTATCGTTGTCCAAAAATATTAGCAGTATTGCTTTGGAGGAAACTGTTCAAACTGAGTACCAGTGAGATTATTTTCTTATGGCCTATATTAGACAATAATTCTACTCTTGGTAGATAGCATTTAGAAACACAAGAAAATATATGTACATTTGTATTGTGGAATTAGGTTTTATGGAAACTTCTTTTAAGACAGAGGAAAATGTAAAGAAGACACATTTGAATACAGTTATTCTGAAGTATAGTGACTTTACAGTTCTCTTAAAAGCTCTAAAATATACTTTAAACATAGCTGATCAGAAGAATTTTTAATATTTATTGACTACTCAGATAACTATTTACAGTAAGTAGTTCAGAAATGCGAAAGCTCTGTATTATAGAATATACTTACTGGAAACATTTTGTTTTTAGGAATCAATTTTACTAGTATAGCTGGTAAATTCAAGCTAAAGACTTCAATTGTTTTTACAATTAATGTCTTAAATTTATTATCTCATTCCATTTTCATAGCAGAGAGAGATTTTATATTTATTGTATTTAATATTCAAGATAAAAAGGAAAGTAAAAGTTTGAGACTTGTCAAAACCACCTGAATCACAGCAAGCATGTTTGCTATTTTTATGATGTCATACTGTGTGCAAAAATTAGATCAGAGATTTAATTTTGTTTGGTATGATTAGAAACAAGCTCAATTATTTTTTAAACATCTTTTCATACTGGAACTTTAATTTTTCAAATCTGGTCTGAGCCCTGGAGTCCTCCAATGTAATATACAAATTATGAGGATCAGAACCTGTTAAGTGTAAGATATTTTAAAGTATAATATAGTTTCTGTTTCCTGTAAGATGAAGAATTGTATGTTAAGTGAAATCAGTCCATGTGCAGCATTCTTAACACACCAGATTTTTCTCAGTTTCTAAAACAAAAGTTGTCATCCATAAACAAAAGCATGTGATGTGTCCCCAAACAGCTCATTCAATGTCCTAATTACAATTCTACTCACTTAGCTTATATTCAGTTCAATAAACATTTGAGTGACTTTTATGTCAGGCATCAGAAACACTTTCACTGAACTTAGAGTCTAGTGAGGAAGACTGATAACAAAATAGAGAATTACAATAATGAAAAGTGCAAAATTAGAGGTTTACAAAGGTAGCTAACTCTAGGTTAGAGCTCAGAGGATGGGTGATCAGCTTCTGGTTTATCCAGTAGACTCTGAAATATGGACTATCAATGAGAAGAAAAGTGAATTAACTTATGTTCAGTTATCCATTTCCAGGATCAATATAATATCAGAAAAAAAATCTGAATTTTGTTCACATAAATGTGACAATTTTTAAAAACCATAAACTGAAATATCTAATTTTGTGACTATATTTTTGTGGATAAATACATTAAAGATGAATACATTTTGCAATAACTCCTCACAAAAGAGATTGCTTTGAAAGTAAAGTAATATATATGTATATGACTGAAGATGGGACAATCTAGAAATAGAAAACTTTGTTTTTTACAGTTTTAACCAGTCATATTAATTTCAACCAGAAATTCTTATGGTATAAGGTATAAAAAAAAGCAGAAGCCAATGTAAATACTTTATACCAGCGGTCGGCAAACTGCGGCTCATGAGCCACATGCGGCTCTTTGGCCCCTTGAGTGTGGCTCTTCCTAAGCCTTAGGAGTACCCTAATTAAGTTAATAACAATGTACCTACCTATAGTTTAAGTTTTAAAAATCTGGCTCTCAAAAGAAATTTCAATCTTTGTACTGTTGATATTTGGCTCTGTTGACTAATGAGTTTTCCGACCACTGCTTTATACATTCATTGATGTCTAAGTTTGCGCTCTTCTTCAATACATAAAGATGGCAGATAAATGATATTGCTTGGGTTCTTTTAAAAATTTCTGCATAAAATGGAATAGATTACTTCAAATACAATTCAAAACAAAAAAAATATATGTTTTATTAAGAACAACCTAAATATAAAAGCCTAAGCAACGGTTATGACCAAATGAACGGGACGACTGGTCAACCGTTCGACCAGTTGCTATGTTGCGCACTGACCACTAGGGGACACACACTCAGTGTAGGAACTTTCCCCTGGTGATCAGTGCACTCCTGTAGTCAGCCTCCTACGACTGACCAACCTCCCCCAGTCCCTTCCCCCCAGCTGGCCAACCTCCTTCAGTCCTTCCCCCTGGCCGGCAGGCCCCCATCAGCCTGGCCCCGATCGGCCCGGCCTCCATTGGCTCTGATTGCTGGCCAGTCCTAGGGACCCCACCCATGCATGAATTCGTGTGCTGGGCCTGTAGTGTAAAAATAAAGTTTTATCCTATATAATAAAAGCCTAATATGCTAAGTGTCCGGTCAGCTGGTCATCCGTTCAACCAATCAAAGAGTAATATGCTAATGATATGCTAAGGCCGCTCAACTGCTTGCTATAATGTGCACTGACCACCAGGGGGCAGACACTCTGATTGGTACATTATCTTGCCACTGGGGTCCGGCCAATCTGGACTGAGCGAGACTGGCTGAAAATGCCCTTGAGCCCTCCTGCAGTCCTTCTGGGGCAGGCCAAACTCCCGCATTCCTCCCCAGCCTCAATTGTGCACTAGTAGGGTCCCTTGGCCTGGCCTGCGCCTCTCGCAATCTGGGACCCCTCAGGGGAAGTCAGAGAGCCAGTTTTGGCCCGATCCTGCAGGCATAAAAGCCTATATGAAAATTGACCAAATGGCAGAACGTCTGGTCACTATGACGTGCACTGACCACCAGGGGACAGACACTCAACACAGGAGCTACCCCCTGATGGTCAGTGTGCTCCCATAGGGGGAGTGCTGCTCAGCCAAAAGCCAAGCTCACAGCTGGCAAGAGCAGCAGCAGTGGTGGGAGCCTCTCCAGCCTCCACAGCAGCACTAAGGATGTCCGACTGACAGCTCCCAGACTGCGAGAGGGCACAGGCTGGGATGAGGGACTCCCCCCTGGAGTGCATGAATTTTATGAATCAGGCCTCTAATGCAATAATAAAAAGAGAAAAAACAATGTTTTCTTTTATTACTGTTTCATGAATGAAATCTTTGAAGTATTACCTTATCAAATATGGTCTGTGATGTTTGAGGTTACAATAAAGTTTTTCTTTCTTCTTTTCCTAATCCTCCCCCAAGGATATGTTTATTGATGTTAGAGAGGAAGGGAATGAGAGAGAGAGAAGGAGAGAAGAATCGATCAGTTGCCTATTATATGCACCCCAACCAGGGACCAAGACTGCAACCTAGGAATATGCCCTGAACAGAATTTAACCCTCAACCTTTCAGTGTAGGGCATGACAGTCCAACCAACTGAGCCACCCCAGCCAGGGCAAAGTTAAAACAAAGTTTTTCAAGAAATAAGTTAGAAGATCCTCTCTTCACGTCATTAAACATATTCCTTTCCTCATCATAATAATTTAAGGAATATTTAATGTCAGCATGCATTTATTCTATTCTTATATTTAGATTTTTTAGAATTATTTTTAAATGCTTAAGTAATGGTGAACACAATAAAACCATAATTCAAAAGTGAGCTAAAGACATTATTATTTAGACATGTAATCCTTTATTCCTCATTGTTTCGGAATCTTCCAAACTATGTGACTGATATGGTTAGAGTTTAAGTTTCTCAGTAGTACTGAACTTAATAACAAGACCACTTATGATATTGTAGTTAACTATACTCCTTTCATTTATATTACGTTTGATTTTTATTAATTGATAAAATTATTTTTTTCAAGAAATGTAAGTTAATCAAATATACTTTAAAAAGTATAGCACTTTTATGGAAATATATGATTGCATTCTTTTATTTTCCTAATTCAACTCTTTAGTACATTAACTTACTGTTTTTTTAGTACTTATTATTAATGGTCAGTTTCTCTGAGAAATAATAGGAGATGTGGCAACAATCCATATTTTATCACTTAGTGGAATGAATATTTCTAAATTGTCAGATTTAATAGCACCTTGGTACTTATCAAATATTTGCCATTAATATTTAAAAACCATTTTTCTTGGCAAGTTGCTGAGATATTAACATATTTTATTGAAAACTATAATATTATCAACTGTAAAATACATTAATTTGATATACTATTAAGAAAGAGCCTGGCCAGTGTTGCTCAGTGGTTGAGCATTGACCTCTGAACCAGGAAGTCAAGGTTCGATTCCAGGACAGGGCACATGCCCAGGTTGCAGGCTCGATCTCCAGTGTGGGGCGTGTAGGAGGCAGCCAATCTGTGATTCTCTCTCATCATTGATGTTTCTTTCTCTCTCTCCCTTTCCCTTCCTCTCTCTGAAATAAATAAAAAAACACACATATATTTTTAAAAAGAAAGAATAAGCCCTAGTTGGTTTGGCTCAGTGGACAGAGCATAGGCCTGTGGACTGAACGGTCCTGAGTTTGATTCCAGTCAAAGGCACATGCTTGGGTTGCAGTCTTGATTTCCAGTAGGGGATGTACAAGAGGCAGCCCATCAATTATTCTCTTCCATCATTGATGTTTCTATCTCTCTCTTCCTCTCTGAAATCAATAAAAATATATTTTTTAAAAAGAAACATTAATATGTTGCTAATTAAATCATAATGAAAGTTCCAACATAAATGTAGACTGCATCTTGATTCTAAAGTTAACAAAAATTAAAACAAAAAAATTTGATGAAATACAGTACTATTCATAATTCCTTAAATATTATGGCAGAAATTGGTTAAATTCTTCTTCCTGGTCTTCATTTCAATTACTTATGATCATTTGTTTACTCAATATGACATGTTCATAAAACTCCTCTTTTGTTGAGTACAAAATCAACATCTTATAAGACACCTTGGCTACACTGATCAGTTTGCTGCCTTAGAGAAAAATAAAGAAAATCTTTTTAAATAATAAGGGCAGCTTTTAAAATTTATTACAACAGCCTTCTTCCCACTACAGCAGAGATTGGACAGGCCTTCCCAAATAATTTAGTCATCAATTTGGGGCAGTTTGAAATGCAAGTATGAGTCTTCCTTTAGGATCCTTCACCATGAGAACCCATGGGGTTGTGAATAGGAGGAAAGATGTCAATAGTGAAGTCTTTGGGGCATGTAAACACTAAAACTTTGAACACTGCAGAAAGAAAGTGAGAAGTCTCTGCAATTAGTACTTCAAAAAAATCTGATGTGACTCTGCATATACCTATGTTATATATTGATCATATCAGTCAGTATATATTAAATTATCTACTTTTATAAAAACCCTGGGTGGTGTTCATCACATCCAGAACTGCCGCGACCAAGCGGAAGGAAGTCAGTCCTGCAGGGGTTGTCTTGGCAATGGCTGCACCCTCCCCGGAGCTGTTTCCTGTAAGGGCAGTGTTTGAGGCAGGAACCCGCCCTGGGAGCGTGGAGGCATATCTTTCTAAAGTGTGCCGTGCTAGCACGGCCAAGGGTGAACTTGAGTCGGGGCAGCTGAAAGGCTTAGAAAAGACAGACAAGAGAATGAAATCTGGGTCTCGGTGGGGCGCTGCTTCTCTGAGAGACAGCGACCATGCCCACAGCCGTGTCTTTATTTTATAGCAGATTTGCCACGAGGCAAAGTAAGGGTGTGACCAAGATGTTTACAACATTCTCCTGGGTTTCAATCCTACTCAACTGCATGCACCTGAACTCTATGGAGCCTATATCACTCAGGCACGTGGGGCCATGTGTTTGGACCATAGGTCCAAGCTTACAACTATAGCTGTTGGCTATAATTGTGTTGGAAGGGCCCTGCCCTCCAAGCTGGGACTTGCACGTGGCAATGAGAGGACTGTGCCCTCTCATCAGTCCAAGGCTTGAACCTGTCCAAAAACATTGTAGCGGCTCCCCACAATAAAGTTTTAATTCTGTTTCTCTGTTACTAATGTTGTGGCCCCACCCCATAACAAAGAAACACTTTCTGGAGGACGAGGCCCAGGAATCAGGATTTTAAAAAGATTCCCAGGTGATTCTAATGTGCAGCCAAGGTTGAGAACCACTGCTATAGATAATATTAAAAATATATCTAAACGTGCAATTCTTTGTCCAAAAAATGAGCATGTTCAAAAATTAAATGAAGAAAATTTGGATATACTCGATGGAGATTTTCACACATATTTGAGTGATGATTCCATTGATTCCACAGATGATGCTGAAAAGAAAATTTTCCCATCGAATTCCTTAATATTATTACTCCTTTGGGAATGCCATGTCATAAATTAAAATTGAAAGTGGGTGCCATCATCATGCTATTGAGAAATCTCAATAGTAAATGGGGTCTTCGTAATGGTACCAGATTTATTATCAAAAGATTACAACCTAACATTATCGAAGCTGAAGTATTAACAGGATCTGCAGAGGGAGAGGTTGTTCTGATTCCAAGAATTAATTTGTCCCCATCTGACACTAGCCTCCCATTTAAATTGATTCGACGACAGTTTCCCGTGATGCCAGCATTTGTGATGACTATTAATAAATCACAAACTCTAGACAAAGTAGGCATATTCCTACCTGAACCCATTTTTGCACATGGTCAGTTATATGTTGCTTTCTCTCGAGTTTGAAGAGCATGTGATGTTACAGTTAAAGTTCTAAGTACTTCATCACAAGGGAAATTAGTCAAGCACTCTGAAAGTGTTTTCACTTTTAATGTGGTGTACAGGGAGATATTAGAATAAGTTTAATCACTTTCTCAGTCATTGTTTGCATCACTGGTTTTTTTATATCATGTTTTTGGTTGTTTTCAGATCATGTTTTTGTTGTTTTCAGATCATGTTTTTGTTGTTTTTATATCATGCCTCTGTTGTTATATCCTTTTGTTACTGTTTGTTTATTAATGAATTTATATATTATTTTCATATACATTTTACTAATTTCCTTTCATCTCTTACACTCCTATTATAGAGAAAGGGCAAATAGAAATATTAAAATATCTCTGCTAATTAATTCCCTTTTTAAAAAATATATTTTATTGATTTTTTTACAGAAAGGAAGGGAGATGGATATAGAGTTAGAAACATCCATGAGAGAGAAACATCAATCAGCTGCCTCCTGCACACTCCCCACTGGGGATTTGCCTGCAACCAAGGTACATGCCCTTGAGTGGAATCGAACCTGGGACCCTTGAGTCCGCAGGTCGATGCTCTATCCACTGAGCCAAACCGGTTAGGGCAATTAATTCACTTTTAACGTGCACGAATTTCATGCACTGGGCTACTAGTGTTACAATAATAAACAACCCCTAAGTTTTTAAGACTGAAAACAACAAAAATTGATTTTCTGGCTCACAGCATGCCTCTCTCCCTCTTGATTGGCAGGATATTCAGTTTCGTATTGTCATTGTCCTCCCCAGCAAAAAGCCATCTATTAGACTAAAGGCAGATGGAGTCTGTGGCAAAAGAGAATGTAGCATAGCAAGCCCTTAAAAGTTAACTTGAAAGTGACACACATCATTTTTAATCATATTTCATCAGCTAGAACCAGTTACAGATCCCTACTTAACCACAGGGTACCAAGATCCTACTGAATGTCTGAAAGGTGCAGACATGGAAATATTTACTTTGCAGCATTAATAACTACCATCTGGACCAACATAGCTCACAAATGTGATGAATGGATAATGCCCAAACAGACTACAAATGAGGATGATCTAGACAAGAATGGGGGCAGGGATTTTTTTTATTATTATTATTTTGCTTTACATTGCTAGCGTTTCCACCAATTCCTTCATGTTGAGTATAGTTATTAGATTAATAGCAAAAGTCATGTGTTTAGGGCTATAATACATGATTGACAATACGAAAACATACATAAACATGTACATGCATAAAGGACATGGCTTTAGTTACTTCCATCTAATTCTTTTTGTTTTCAGTGAGGAAGCTCCCAGAAAAAAATATTACTTCTATCGTTGAATTCAGTTGTCTGGATACTATGCAGTCCCTGGGCAAGGTTCTGAATTCCAAAGTGAATAAATTATGATAATTGAATAATGCATGTGCAATATCTGTGATGATTCTGTGTGAATTCCATTTACAAAGTGCAAAATACACTAGTGTTAAATGCATTGCCAATGATATTCAAATACTGATTATAGTGTGATGTTTAAGAATATTAATTCTGGAGTAAGTCTCCGTAAGGTAAAATTTAAGTTCCATTATTTATTAGCTATATGATATAAGAAAAGTTGCTTAACTTTTCTCAGGTTAAAAATTATAATCATACCAACCTCATTCAGTTGCTGTGAAGATTAAATGAACTAAGCCACACAAAGTGTTTAGCTCAGTGTTTGGCACTAAAGTATGGTGATACCAAGATCCACAAGGATAATCAAAGTCTGAAAAATGTTAACCTTTCCAGATGATATCTTTACTCATCTGCAGTTTCACCTTGTTGAGTACTGATTGTCCTTCTACAAAAAGAAGCAAAGGGGGAGTGCAGAGACCCTATTGAAAAGCCACATACAGGAGCATAACACTGCTTGCTTCTAAATGGCATGGCTTTTTCCCACAGCCCTTTCCTCTTTTTGAATAAAGTTCCCCATCCTTTCTTAAAAATTCAGAAATCACCCTTGAATTGATCCATTTGGACCTTTATTTTCTCCCTGTAGCAACCATGTCTTCCCAGAGAGTGTCCCGATTTTCCTGGAGTCTGGGCTGAATGGTTAACAGCTTGGCTTTCACAAACTATCCCAGTGTCATCAGAGAATTGTGTGGATGGCCTTTCTCCATTGCTAGTGAGAGCAGGGTCCTTGGGGTGCTGCTGGAGGTCCCCACCAGAGGATGAGATGTGATAGAAAGCTTTCTTTGCCTGGAGTTACATCCCTCAGGTTTCAAAGTCCCATTTCCCTGAAACCAGTCCTGGAAAAGGTGCAGCTGGAGGGATTCAGCGGGGCTAGAAGCAGAGTCCAGTTTCCATTCCATGGTGGAGCTGAGTCCGGTATAACATCAGGTTAGTTCCAGTTCATCAGTCCATTGTGTGTGTGGTCCACGTGGCCTTGAGCCATGTAGGCAATTGCAGGAGCATGAGAGCGCACCCCCTGCAACAGGAGTTCCAAGAGAGCAAGAGAGTAGGAGAGAGAGGAAGAAACTCCTTTGTTTGTATAATAGCTGGCCTTCTCTTTGTTCCTTCCCATTCATTCATAACTGGGTTAAATACAATGATCTCACTAGCACTTCTCACACATATTTTGTTTTCTTTCATTCTGAAGAGTTTACCTGCATGTTCCAGAAAAGAAGTTAACACAAAGAAAGGCTTGAGGTATGGTAGTAGCATCTGAAATGGCTGCAGAATTCTCTCTGAAGTTTCATTCATGGATCACCACATAAATTCATTCTGAGCAGGTAAGAGATATAGTGATTCGCATTAGTATCAGCATGTGGGAAAAAAAATAGGGCATTTCTCCCTCCATCAGTAGGATTTTCATCTTACTCACATGAAAATCCACTGGTTCCTGGGCTCTGAAGAGAGCAAGACTTAACTGCATCTTATTGGTAATCGGGAACTCCCTCATGGCATCTCACCACTTGTGGACTCACTACAAGTTGAACTTGCTCAGTTTAAGTAGAGCTGCACTTCTACTCATCAGTGTTTCCTTGTAACCTTCATCGATTCACACCTCCACCCACATTGCTTCAGCACTTCCTTCTTAAAATCTCCAGTTTCCTTGCCTCAGCTCACTCCCATCCTTTGCAGATGACCCTGTCTTGTACTTTCTGAGAACAGTTCGGCTTGCTCAGTTAGATCTTTTTTAGATGTGAAATGTGCTTTTCAAACTACAGTCTGGTACAGAACATAGTTATTATTTGTTAATAAACTTCACCTGAAACTATGATAATATTTTCATGTGTTTCATTTTTGTTTTTATTCCGTAAGGAAAACTAGGAATTTCTGTGCCAGAAAACAAGGCATGGGGACTGCACATTCTTCGGAAGATGATATAACTCGAGATGAAAGAGGAAATGAATACATGCAATCTGCCCATAAACCATACTATCTTACAAAACACATGTGTCATATTAAAGCACCATCTTCAGAGATGATTTAGGAATAACTACAACTTTCATAAAAATTATTTCAGGTTTACTCTATACCCTTAGATTTTCATTCAAAATGCTGACTAGGAAGCCTCTCTGAATGCTGTGTCAATGTGGGAAACACTTCAATTTAACTTAGTGTACTTTCTATAATCTCTGATTTTGAGCAGCTATACTTAAAAATTAATGAAATTACTAAATACCATGGTAGTGGTGATTTGGAATCTTGCAAATTAGATTTACTTTCTGTTACTGTTTGTGATCCATGTGTCTCAATATCCCTTTTAGTGAAATGTTGTTTAAAAGGTGTTTTTTGATCCTGTTTCAATGTTTAAATTAAATTCATTAACAGCTGTCAAACCCCAAGGAAAAATGTCAACACTAATCAAGACAACATCTGAAGGTGTCATCTTTCCTTCATTTATCTCATGTCCCCAGAAGGTACAAAGCCATCAAGTAAAAAAATTCCAGGTAATGACGGCTCTTGTCATTCATTAAATGTGATTAGAATGCAGTTGCACAGGCATGAATATTGTTTCAAGCTTCCAATGACACTTGCCTTTATTTTTGAAATAAAAGAATACATATTACAAGCCTTACTTTTACTGTAGGTCTACACACGACAGTGTACGTAGTTTGCTTCCGCCCGCAGAGATGCTGTAATTATTTGATTCATTGCGTCTGTCACACTGGGCACATTCCATTGTTACCTAAGACTCCTCTGCAGCCTTTCCCAATCAAAGACTAGGGACTTTAAGTAACTGATGATTTTTAGTCCACATTTTTCAGCTTATAAAATGAGGAAAAAGTTAGTAATGGTGATAAATACCTTTGTATATAAATTTATTCATCTGTGAGAAGGAGGGTTTTGCTAACATAAAAGCTTTATTAGAGAACTTTTTCCCATTTGAATTATTCATGTTACTGGAATGCCTAGGTGGCATATTATATAATTATAATGAGGTTATGTATTTATTTTTCTAAGATACTTTCAGCAGAAAAGGATATCAATCACAAGCAAAGAAATGTTTTAAGTATAATTCCCTAGATAATCTCTTTTTCCTCTTTTTTGAAATAGAGAATAATACTGTGTGTATGTATGTATGTATGTATGTGTCTGTATATATATAATTATACACATAAATTATATATTATAAAATTATATACACAATTAACTGAATTTGGCAATAATGGAAAGCTGAGAGAAGACTAAAATGTGTTTATTTATTAAGAAGTAATTAATATTAATATACTAAGCCCTTACAATGATAGCATAGTTTCTAAATTTCAAAGGAAGAAGAAATATTTGAGATCATTTTGTTTATTATCCTTCTCTAGCACATGATTATACTGGGTTCTTGAAATGTTAAAGCATTTGCTTCAATTTCATCAACTAATTTTAACAGAGTCAAAAATATAATTCAGACATTCATGTAGTCAAGTAATATTCCCAATCAACTCTTTTATTACAATGTTTATTTCTATTATCATTATTTTTAGTGGAAGCAGTCAATGCTTATTGAGTGTTAGCAACATGCCAGACCATTTGCTAAGCTCTTTACATGGATTAGATTCTGAGGTAACATTTATTATTTGCTCTCATGCTCAAATTCGAAAACAGAAGCACAAAGTTATTAAGAAACTTGTCCAAAATCATTTGGATAATAAGTTGCATTCTTACAACTTTTGAAATTTATTGCCCATGGTAATTAATTTTACTATTATGGAAATCCTATTGCATATATAGAGTTGGAATAACTCTATCAAACTATACAAATGATGAAACCTATTTCCCAAGCAGTTAACTTCTTTTTCTAAGGAAATAAATTTAGTAAGTGGCAAATACAGGAGTTGAGTCAAAGTCTCCAGCACTTGGTCCCTTGCTTTTTGTATTATATTATATCATGGTATTAGGTAAGTTAGATGTTATAAGTATAAACTTTCATTTTGAATAACAGTCTGAAATACTATCTTTTCATAAAATGTTAAAACAAAGAAAGGTCTTATTTTAGATGGTAAAGCTAAGGCCCAGAAAGATTAATTGTCTCCACTCAACTTGCAGAAGAAGACTAACAGGATCTAAGACTTCATTAAGAAAAATAAAAAGACGAGTCACAAACAGGAAAAAATATTTTACAATTTATATTTTATAAAATATGTATATACAGAATGTGTGTATATATAATTTATATTTACATATGTAATATATATATACCTACGCAACCATTATGATGAAATGACCAGAAGACCAACCAGTAGCTGTGACACGCACTGACCCAGACCTTGCTGCTGGGGCCCTAACAGCCCCGAATCTGATTCACCCGCACCCTGGACCCAGATAGGAGGGTGGAAGAAGCCTGATTCCTTGCAGATATGAAGACAAACAACTGAATTTTTAAAAATTGGTAAAAGTGTTGAACAGATATTTGCAAAAAAAAAAATAATATATATATATATATATATATATATATATATATATATATATATATATCTCAACACTAATAAAAGAGAAAAATGGTAATTGGTGTACGAGCTACCCTTTTCATTGGCTAATCAGGGCTATATGCAAATTAACTGCCAACTAAGATTGGCAGTTAACTGCCAACAAGATGGCGGTTAATTTGCATATGTAGGCACAATGCAGGGAGGCAAAAGGGAAAGCAGGAAGAAGCCCCCTGCCACTGACAGTAATTGGAAACCCAGGGGGGAGCTAAGAGCTGGGGGGCAGGGCAAAGGTGGCCCTGGGGCCGCCTTTGCCCTGCCCCCCAGCCATGATCGAAGAATCAGGTGCCTTTTCAGCCCTGGCCAGTGATAGCAGGAAGTAGGGGTGGAGCCAGCGATGGGAGCTGGGCACCCTCGAAGCTGGCAGTCCCGGGAGCTAGGGGTCCCTTGCCTGGGCCTAAAGCAAAGCCCAGGATCGTGGGGCCACTGCAGCTGAGGGTCCCCGCTGCCCGGGCCGGATGCCTAGGCCAGAGGTGTCAGGCCTGGGCAAGGGGCTGATCCTGTGATTGGAGGGTGATGGGGGTCAATGCCTGAGGGCTCCCAGTATGTGAGAGGGGGCAGGCTGGGCTGAGGGACACTCCCCCCCCCCCCCCCCACACACACACCCAGTGCACGAATTTCATGCACCGGGCCCCTAGTGTATATATATATATATATATATATATATATATATATATATACATATATATATATATATATATATATATATATATATATGGCTAATAAGTGCAGGAAAAGGTGCACAGCATCATTAGTCATTAGTAAAATGAAAATTAAAACCAAATTGTATGGCTATAATTAAAAGTCCAACAATGACAATACAGTGAAGATATAGAAAAATGGTAGAGCTGATGTGGAAAAAAACAATTTGGTTAAAAAGTGAAATGTAAACGTACATATGACCCAGCAATTCTTAGGATTGTACCAAGAAAAATGAGATCTAGCTTGGCCAATGTTGCTCAGTGGTTGAGAGTTGACCCATGAATCAGGAGGTCAGGGTTGATTCCAGGTCATGGCACATGTCCTGGTTGCAGGCTGGATCCCCAGTAGGTAGTGTGCAGGAGGCAGCTGATCAATGAGTCTCATCATTGATGTTTTTCTCTTTTCCTCTTACTTACACTCTCTGAAATCAATAATATATATATGTATATATGTATATACATATATATGTGTGTGTGTGTATATATATATATATATATAATTTAAATGAGATCTCTCCTGAGACTGAAGATGAGAAGAAATATTTACAGCAAAAAGGCTTGAAGGAATTTTTGGAGTGATAAAATGTTTTAAAATCAGATGAGTGATGCACAATTGTGTCAATTAACTAAATATTATTGAATTATACATCTGCAAGAAATGGATTTCATGGTATTTAAATTATACCTTAATAAATTTTCCAAATTCCAATATAATTTTAATGACATAAAGGAAAGAAGATTATGCAAATACAAATTGCAGTAATTCCAAAGTTGATAAGTTTATACCAGTATGGTTTGGGTATAATTTGTAGGGGGAAGAAGAAGAGATATGGTGTTTTTATGAGGAAATAATGGAAAGGGATTAATATTAGAAAATGGCACTGAGATTGTGGTGAATTGTAAAATGCTTTCCCATCCTTCCTCTCTCTTAGCTCTCCTCTCCTTTTTCCTGTTGCATCTTTCACACATTCTTGTCATACAAGAAGCCAAGGGCAGGTCAAGGGATGTCACTTTATATTTTTTAATAAAGGGGCCCAGCAGATTAACCTTTGCATTGGCATTGGAACTCCTTTCTGACAAATAAGTCAATCAAGATGAGAACATTTGAGGTGATGTGTGTCTGCACACATTCTTTTTTAAAGCTGCAGTTTTGCCATACTGATGATCATTTTTTTTAAGTTACTGACCTGCAAAAGTTTATGCTTCTTTAATTTTTCTTGATTTATTATTATTCAATGACTTACAGAATATTTGATATAAATGTTTTTACCTCAATAAATTATATAAAAGATGATCTAGTATCTTAGTCATGAAGTCTAAATCTGTAAATATCAGCTATCATATTCCAATTATGGAACATAATAATTATTGTTTCTAATAATATTCCTTCAAATTTCATTGTTAAACCTAGAAAAGGGAATTTGAAAAGATGAAGTCTAAAATTAATAAAATGAAAATAGAAGAATATAATAGAAGAATAAAATCTAAAACTTTGTTCTCCCAAAATACCAGTAAAATAGATACAGATCATTCTTTTCAAGGTCTAATAGGGGTAACAGAGAGAGAACATACATATAAAATAAAAAGTACCTAAACATAGATAAGGTAGTGACTTTAAAAAATTGAGACTACTACATGCTGCTACAGTAATGAACCTGAAATACAGGAAAACATGAATTTGTAACAAGGTAAAAATGACCAAAACTGGCTCAAGAGGAAGTTAAAAAAAAAGAAGATATGAGCACTATTATTAAAAAAAAAAGGTGTTAAATCTTTAAGAAAAATACAATTACAATGTTACTAAAACTTTTTTCTAGCTATAGAGAAAGTTCCTCATTTTATTTTGTAACATCAACATAATTTTTATAAGGAAACACATGACACTAAAAAGGCTATTATAGATTAATCTAATGAATATGTATGCAAAATTCTGATATATTTGTTTACCAAATTCTAAGTTGTGAGGCAATAAAAATATTTTTACATCAAAAGAAGTGTTAGGTAAAGACATAAAAGGTTTACTGCATAATCCATCTGAGATAAGCCCTAACCCTTTGAGTGCCAACCAATATCCTAGAAACTATGCTAAAATTGCCAAGGCATTTTTGCTGATTTTACAGCAGTTTAGGAAAAAAATTATGAACCACCAGTAAATGAAGTTACATATTCAAAAACTTAAGGAAACCTTTACTACATTTTCATCTTTGATATATATTATTTGCTGATTGTGTTATAAAATACTAGTAGAAAAAATTTGAACAAAACATATAATGTTAAAATAAAAGTAAACTTCATAAAATCATAGTACCTGTAAAAAAAATTAGGCAGATAAATGCCTGTAGTCAATTTTAGAACTACAAGCATTCGGCATCCTAAGTTATCTGCACTGAGGTGCCATCTGTCAATAAAGAGTGAACTACTAGCACCTAATAGTGACACTGCAGGAGGAGTGCGATCGCGCTCCCAGGTCTCTAGGGGCTAAAACAAAGAATGCCCATCAGTGACTATTAATTTGTACTTTTGGGCTTCCAATGAAAGGAAATGTTGCATGATAATGGGATAAAATAAGATTAGAAATAATTAATATAAAATTAGAGTCATTCTATCAATGTGATGGATCTTGAATATCCTTTCTCTAGCCCTCATGGACTCTGGCACTGAAAACTAAGGGAAAATACGAAATATCTCTGACCATAATGTTGATTTGCCCTTACTCAGCTAAAAGTAAGCATGATTAGACAAAAATGTCTCTGACCCACCCTAACTGCTTCTTTGTGGAAATATTTCTTGCTTTAAAAACCCAGAATTTACTTTATCCTCATTTCCCCTATCAAACCTAGAACTCATATATTACCACACAATTTTACATCAAGTGGAAGTATAGTAACCAGAACCTGGCTATTTATCCAAGCTATTTGCATTTTAATCTTTTGGATCTTCAACACCTTTTTAGTGGTGTGGAATGAACAAACATATCTATTGCTACAAAATAGTTTTAAATGTCAGGAAATCAGTAGGAAGAGATTGCCTGAGGGAAGCTTCTAATTTTTTTCCTTAAAAAGAAAATCTCCAAATTGCAATCTCCAATTAAGTTCAAACTTGTAGTTACAACTTGTTTAGCCCTTTTTATGTGGTTTAGTGTTTTCATAAAGGAATAGGAGGGAAGGCAATAAAAATGAAGATTGATTTTAATCCCCCCTACTTCTCTAAGGAGGGGAAACTAGCTAAATCTGATTGGAACATAAAGACCTTTTTCCAGTAAAGACCAAGAGAAAAGCTACAGCCTTAAATCTGATCTTTGGTCTAACTCTTGCCCGTGTGAGTGATAGGCATTGGGAAGAGAAACATGAGATACTGACACAGGACTGGTGGAATTTGTAGTCTAGTGGAGAGAGATGCATTTAAGCAGAAGTGATAGTTCCCAAAGAGGCACATACCGGAAACACTATGATAAAACAAAAGAAGGTGCTCAGGGAGATGTTGGGAGTTGCAGAAAGGGGAGCTTTCCTGGAGGAGAGTATGGTTGAGTTGAACCTTGAAGGAAAGGGAAGGCAAAGGTGAGCTGGTAGAGAGCATGCATTACAATATGGCCAACGTCCAAGGAGGAAATCTAACAGCATCTGACTGCTTAGAGTCTGGGCCTGGCTCCTTTTTGCCTCGTGTTGCTTACTGGTAAATATACGGGGTCCTTCCTTTAAAAGGATGTGGCTCTGCACTGTGTGGTTTTGATCCATTAGTATACAATTCAGTCCAGGGTGGGATGGTGGCATGTGTGTGTGGGTGTCTGTTCACGTAAAGATGCCTTCTGCTTTAGACAGTGTGTGCTTTCAAAGGGATCTGGAAATAGTCCAGTCTTTTCTGCTGACTCTGGTGTCTGCAAAGGGAATTAGGAAAGGCTGTGGTATCCCTGCTTGATTTTATCTTAATCTTCACATGGACCCTTTTATTACTTAATGTTCTTTAGGAATGGGCCAGAAACGGATGCTGAGCGAGGGGGGTATTTTTTATTCTCTCTCTCTTTTTTGACTGCTTATATGTAAAATACACTTACAAACAACAGGTTTTAATCATTTTGAAGCAGTGACCTTGAAAATAAACTGTGCTTTTAAATTAGATACACTACTACTAAGAGGGACCTAATATTTACAATTGAATATATATAAATGTAAAACATGTACATAATGTACATAAACATGAACTTGATTTGCAGGTGTAGAGCTGCAAGAGAGTTCTATAGGGATACGTTTTATGTTTTAAATATCAGTTAAATATAAAACTCTCTTCTAGGGATTTTTTAAAAAAACATATACTCACCAAAATCAGTCAATAAATCATTGCAACTAGTATCTGACCCCCCCCAAATTTAACTTCAAATAGAGTTACAATGATTTTCACAAGCATTTTACCTACAGAGAATAATGATAATTTACTAAAATTTTCCTGAAATTACAGGTAAATGGTTGCACCTGGTTGTCTTTTCCCCCCAAATTGGGGTGGGTTGGTATATCCTTATAAGAATTTTCCTCATTTAAAAATATCTGCATGTTTCTGAAAGATAGATTGTGGCCTTTGGTAACATAATGAGTTTGTTAGGGTTTACTTCATATAATCTTTTCTTTTCCCTTCTGTACTTTGCATACTTAACACTCCACATGCTAATATTAACACTAATGCCTTAGGCCTAAATAGCAATAATTACTGGATGACACACTGGCTTCTATTTAAGTTGACAACTCAATAACTTGACATATGCATTACATCTCTATTACACTGGAATCTAAATGGCACTTTATGAAGCATTCCTTTTATATCTAGTTCACTGACGGATCAGACTCGAGCTGGGGCTCATCATGTGTCTTCTAAAGACTAGTGAATATGTCATTATTTCTAAGACCTTGCCAGTGGTAAGATAATAGAATCATCAAAAGCTATAGTTACAGATAATATGTTTCTTGGACAAATAAGATTCAAAGATGATTTTATAGTTTTATAATATGTAGTATAAAAGTTCTAAGTAGAAAATGTCGTACTTAAGAAATTCAACCTGGGATATAAGGTATATCCACTTATATTTTTCTCTTCAAATATGTTCAATATACAGATATACCAGTACTTCAGAAAATACTTTTTATGTTTTAAGAATTTTTGGCAAGGCAGAATTTCATTTATAAGAATGTAGAGTTTAGTAATTACAAAATATCTTTGCTCTTGTTACCTAAACCTCACATAGTTTGAAATGTTTCAATCTATTCTACAATACAATATGGAGTTTAAAATATGAACATTGTTTCTCCTCTCCTCTCCTCTCCTCTCCTCTCCTCTCCTCTCCTCTCCTCTCCTCTCTTTTCCCATTCTCTCCTTTCTCCCTTCTATCTTTAATTCTTTCTTCACCTCACCTCTCCTCTTTCTCCTCCAAAAGACTTAGGCAGAGATAGTAGTGATGGCAGGCATAGGGTTTATGTGGAATGAGGCAGAGAGTATGGCCAGAGGGTGGCCAGTAATAGGTGGTGAGAACAGTCTTAAAAATAAGAGTAGCCACACATAGGGGACTTATCAAATATGTAAATATATTAAAGACAATGAAATTAAGTTTCTCACTGACAGAAAATGAAGGTACAAATATTGGAAGACTTTAGCATTGCAACACTGCATGAATAATGAACACACCCAGTCAGTGTTCACTTAACTTCTCAACTTTTAAATACCACTCTCAACTATAAAAAGATCAAAGGCTGAAAGAGAAATAACTGAATTCAGGGCTGGAACAAAAAAAAGTATAATGTGACCTAGAAATAAATACCTTGTTGGTAAAGTGGGGAAGAACTCAAAGAAAAATGGGAATATTACAAAAGCATCCAGAAGTCAGTTCTAAAGGGTTTCCACTGGCCAAATAATCTTCAAAAATGATAGTCCTGAAATCTAGAAAACTGTGAAGGTCATGAAATCAAAGATTGAGAATGTTCCTGAATGAAGCTGACTAGAAAGATATGAAAATTGGGTACATGTATAATCCTGACTTCAATGCTTTTATTGCAAAGGACATGATTGAAATGAAACTTTAAAAGGTTCTGTGGATTTATGGTGTGCAGGTGTTCTTTGCATTATTCTTGCTACTTTTTAGTAAGTTTGAAATTATTTCAAAATAAAATCAATATTTAAAAAATAAAAAGTTGTTTTGAATTTCTTTATAAGTACTCTTTAAAATAACTGTACTAAATTGTAGTTGATATACAGAGAAGCTGCACACATTTTATTTATACAATTTGATGAGTTTGAACATACACACACACACATGAAACCATTACCACACTCAAGATAGTAGACAAATCCATCACCTCCAAAAGTTTCCTCCTGCTCTCGTGTGTGTGTGTGTGTGTGTGTGTGTGTGTGTGTGTAATACTTTACATGAGATCTATCCATTTAACACATTTTTAAGTAAACACCATAATATTGTTAAATATAAATGCACTTTTTGGAGAAATGCTTCTTTTTGTCCTTATTCTATTTTGTTTGTGTGGCACGAAATGTAGGTTTTGACTAATTTCCCGCATATGCTCGCATCGACACCTCCCAGGAGTTACTAATACTGACGTAAGATCAGCCACTAAGGGAGGAGTGCTTTTGAACTTCCCTTTTATTTCCTTTGACCTGGACACCTGCATCCGGGATGGTATCTCCCTACCTTCGTCATGACAGTGAGACAGGAAATGGCAATCTTATCAAACTTCCTGGAAATCCTTTTTTCCCAAGGAAAACAAGGACGCACTCCGCTTAAGTGATGGTCCCCTTCACAGTGCCTCCCACCGTGTCCTCCGACCGTGAATTTGTTAGCAGATACCCTGAAGGGATGGTAGTTTTGTGGCAGAAGCCAACACTGTATCCATATTTATTAACTGCCCTTCAGAGTAGCAATTCCCCTTGAGATTGTGCCCTCGCAGACAGCACAACATAATGTCCAATGCTTCACATGAGACATGTCATTAACTGCAGAACTATTTATCATGTGGTCCGCCTCATTGTGTTCTATTTTTTTTTTTTTGTGCTGACGCCAAATGAACACAGAATTTCCCAGAAGCAAATAAATGGAACACCACAAAGAATGAGTGCAGAAGGCAGTTCATGTACCTCATAAAAAGGAAGGAAGAAGCAGGGTGAGGTCCAGGGGAAATCAGGGCTGACGGGCACAGTGGGGTGAAATGTTGCAGGAGGACTGATGGGCATTTGGAAATGTCTGTGAATCAATCACCACAGTTGTAAGTTCTGACAGTCTGAAATTGACCAGTAAAACAGTCAAAGAAGAGTTTGAAAATGATCAAAATGAATCTTGATGACAGATGTTAAAAGAGTATCTGTTTTTGCCCTAACTGGTTTGGCTCAGTGGATAGAGTGTCGGCCTGGACTGAAGGGTCCCAGGTTCGATTCCTGTCAAGGGCATGTACCTGGGTTGTGGGCACATCCCCAGTAGGGGGTGTGCAGGAGGCAGCTGATTGATGTTTCTCTCTCATTGATGTTTCTAATTATCTCTCCCTTCCTCTCTGTAAAAAATCAGTAAAATATATATATATATATTTTAAAAAAGAGTATCTGTTTCCTCTAAATCTTTGTAAGAATATTATTTAATTATTTTAAATTCATATTGATTCCACATGTATTTTTTCGAGTACCTTCTATTCCCCAAACACTATTGGAGATAATGGGGGAGGGGTGAGGAGGGGTAAACAAGGAGGTTGATGGGAAAATCTCTGACATCAGAAAGCTGAAAGTCTCAGAGATGACCCTGCTCTAGTACAAAGCAGAATATGGTATATTCCGTTGGGTTTTGGCCAATGTGCCTTAGAGTCTAATGTCTCAAGAGGATAATGCAGAAAGCCATTGTAAAACTTGATCAAATCTGTACATGTTTGCAGAAAAAAAAACCAGGGAATTTAAAAATTTGCATGGGGATTACAGACAATGCACATTTTTAGGGATTGTGACGCCTGTCTCTTTTTATATATGGTAGGCTGTGCAGGATTATCAAGGGTCAAGAATCACAATCTGTCCCTGAGAAGTGCGAAAGCAACTGTGGAATCATGATTTTTAAGGAGAAAGTAGAGAGAAACAATACAAGGAGGAGGGGGTTGGCAGAATCATGGAGAAAATAAACCTGACATACTTCAATATTTGCCTAAGGCCAATGTAGATGCTACAACTGTCAGAGTAAAATATGGGGAAGTAATGAAGAGAACACAGACCTCACATCCCTCGCTCACACACGGCCTCCACACCTAGGGGTTCATTAAGTAAATTCCATATTCTATCTGGTAAACAGTTTCTTTCCCTCTCTATGTTTTTTTGTTGTTTGTTTGTGTCATGTGCTCTGTACTAAGTACTGCGAGTAGGAATATGGATTTCAAGGGCTTTTAGAAAGTACTTGCTCAGCACAAAGGAAAGGCAGAAGAAAAGCTGTTATATATTTTCTGCAAAAAGGACCCTGTGCCTAGGGTTCTGATTCATCTTGAAAAAGACATGTTTGCAAAAAATATATGGTATTTCCATTTCCAATGTTATGAATCACATAGTTTGGATCTAAATGAACAACCCAGAGTGGGAAATATATTTTTCTTGATCTTTGCAGTGATTTATTTTTATGGCTTGTTGTGGGCATTTGCTTTATTAACTCTTAAAAGCAGAGATAATTTTTGAAAACAATGAACCTTGAACAAAAATGTAATGAAAACAAAATGAAATAAGCCATTCTAGTGCCAAAAGTGCAGCATACCCAAGATTTTTTTTTTTTGGTAAAAATATAATATCCTAAATTTGATCATAACTTAGAGTTTAAATGATCCTCTTTTGCATAAACCAGGACAAACTCAACTACAGGAAATCTCTGGGGGGAAAAGAAATTGTTCATCAAAGAAGTACTCAAGTTAATGTTTATTGTTCTCCCTTTCTTTTTCCCCTAAAGAGTCATTCATTTTTATATTGGTTCGAAGCAGTTTACAAGTTGTCTATCTATCTATCTATCTATCTATCTATCTATCTATCTATCTATCTAACTATCTAACTATCTATCTATAAAAGGTTAGTATGTAAAGTGTCCCTTCGGGAGTTCGACCAGGAGACCGGAGTTCGATCGCTCGCTATGATATGTGCTGACCACCAGGGGGCGGCATGGAATGAAGGAAGGCCCCAGTTGGCAGCAGGAAGGTCCCAATCAGCCCTGATTGCAGGCCAGGCCTGGGGACCCTACCTGTGCTCAAATTGTATGCACCGGGCCTCTAGTTAATAATAATAGCTATCATCATTGAGTGATCATTACCCTACCTGGCATCAAGTAAAGGTTTTACCAAATAAGAAGTCCCATGAAACATCTTCAAGCAGGCTCAAATGCATATGTGAATTATCTGTGAGAAATAGTTTGTTTGACTACAGAATAGTATAACGCAGTTTGGGAAAAGGCTATTTTGGAAAACCGTTTTAAGGAATTTAAACAATTTTATTTTTTATTTTTAACAATGCTCATTTTAACCGCTTTTTCAGATTTCTTCCTTTGATTGAAATTTGGGACAACTCTAAGATTTTAAGACTATAGTGACTTTCCATAGAGTAGGTGTAGCTTATATAATGATTTCCCCTAGCAAATATCAGCTTCCACTGTATTTCCTATATTCCACTCACATGTTTCACAAATTGTCATTTTAATATAAGAATTAGGGCTCAAAGGGCTGTTAGCATAATTGGGGGAGCCAAGGTTCAGAAACTGTAGCTGAAAAGGCAGGAAAGGAGACACGGAAGATCTCAGTGGGCAGCACAAAATGTCTTACAGCAAAACTGCTGCGCTTCTCAAGAATACCCCACAGCATCCACCAGTTCCCTCATTGTGCAGCAGCGAAGTGCGTTGTTCTCAGGTACATGCTGAGAACCTTCTGTGGGTGTGCAGTCGCCTTTAGAGTCTAACTGTACAGTACACTTCTCTTCTGCCTCGCAGCTCACACTGGGGTTCCTTGGGTTGGCAAACTCCAACTGTAACTAAAAAGGGAAGGGAATAATTGTCTGAGTGCTAAGGACACTTTGAAGGACTGTAAGTGAGGCTGAGTTAGCAACAAATAATGTACCTAGAACATAAAAAGGTGTGCCTATTTAATTAAGCCCTACGATCATTGACTTATTTTAAACTAGAGGCCCAGTGCATGAAATTTGTGAATGGGTGGGGGGGGGCCGGCCCCTCAGTCTGGCCTGCACCCTCTCCAATCCGGAGCCCCTTGGGGGAGGTCTGACTGCCTCTCACAATCTGGGACTTCTGGCTCCTAACTGCTTGCCTGGCGCCTGCCTGCCTGATTGCCCCTAACCTCTCTACCTGTCTGCCTGATCACCCCTAACCACCTCCGCCTGCTTGCCTGATTGCCCCTAACGGCTCCCCTACTGTCCTGATCGCCCCTAAATGCTCCCCTGCTGGGCTGACTGCCCCTAACTGTCTCTGCCTCGCCCCACACCCAGGACCCAGAATTCCCTCCTCCAGTTGGTCGCAGGCACCCAGAACCCAGGCTTCCCTCACTCTGGCCAGCTGCAGGCACCCAGGACCTGGGCCAGCTTTGCCCAGGCCGGCCACAGCTGCAGGGGACTGTGGGCAGGAAGCTTCACCTGGCCTGCAGCCACATGTGCCCGGAACCATGGGGCAGGCAGCTTGTCTCTCTCCTGGGCCACAGCTGCAGGCACTGGCGCCTGGGATCACAGGGCATGCAGCTTGTCCTTCTCCTAGGCTGCAGCCTGGTTGGTCCCCATTCCTCTCTCGCAAGCTCATTTGTGCCTGGCTGGTCCCCATTCCTCTCTCCCCAGTGTTGAGTGTCTGAGCCGTTATGGCATGATGCCATGAGGGCATGACAACCATTTGCATATCAGCTCTTTATTATCTAGGACTAGTGGCCCGGTGCATGAAACTTATGCACATTAAAAGGGAATTAATTAGAGGAAATATTTTAATATTGCTATTTACCCTTTCTCTATAATAGAAGTGTCAGAGATGAAAGAAAATTAGTAAAATGTATATGAAAATCTCCCTCCTGTCAGAGTCTGGGGCATGCTGTGGGACCCAGAATCAAGTCCACCTGCGTGCACCTCTAAATCGCACGAGACCCAGACCTGGCCAGCCCCACCCCTGTCAAGCCCCACAGGGCGGGGGGGGGGCATGGCCTCAGGTCCCCCATGAAGCCCCACCATGAGGGGGGTGTGGCCTCAGGTCCTCCGGCTCGGCGCTGGGTGAGGGACATGACCTCAGATCCCCAGGCACAGCCTCAAGTCCCCCAGCCCAGCCTCAGGTCCCCCGGCCTGGCACCAGAATGGGGAGCGCAGCCTCAGGTCCCCCATCAAGCTCCACAGTACAAGGGGCATAGCCTCAGTTCCCCCGTCAAGCCCCACCAGGTTCCCTGGCCCGGCCTCTGGTCCCACAGCCCCAGCTTAAGGGCACAAGGGCATGAGGACATGAGGGTGTGATGACTATTTGCATATTAGCTCTTTATTATATAGGATAGTAGGGGTAGGAATCCACAGTGTCAGGCCACACCTAGAGGGCAGCTATAGACTAGGAAAAACTGAGGGCAGGTGAGGGTAGAAACTAAAATATTCCCTCATATACCAGGTTCCATATAACATATAAAGTATAAAACAAAAGGTTCACTCTATACCAGGTTCCATATAACATATATATTAATTTTGAGAATTTAGCAAACAAAACAACTTCTCCCAGGTAATTAGAAGTGAAGAGCAGAAAAGGTCATGCAATTGTTAAGAAAGAAAAGACAAAAGAACAAGCCCCTGGCCTTCAGAATCAGGCCTAATACCACTAAGCCATGCAATTCTCCTAATGAGCAAAAATAATCTCATAGAGTACCAGCCGAGACTAGGTTACTCTGAGTCCATGACACAGTGAGCAAAACAAGGCTAGTTCATCATTTTACCTAAGTCCAGTCAAAAGCAAGGTCATTGTTCCAACCACAAAATACCAAACATCCCCTTATTTTGGCTAAAATGAGTGACTGACTGCTCACTCTTCTTTACCCATCACAGCCTTATCCTCATTCAAGTCTTTTTTTTTCCTACAAATAAAACGCATTGAGATACCACTTTCTCCCAGCATCCAATTTACAGCACCACCCCCACCACGGCTGCTCCCTTAAACCCTCCTACAAATCACCCCAAAAACTCCCCAGATTTCTACAACAGATTCTTTTCAACACCTTCTAACTGAGACACTCCATGATTACCACTCGTGTTGATTAATTTTAAATGTCAACTTGAACAGGTTCTGATTGTTTGGTCAAACACCAGTTGATACATATGACTAAAAAGGTATATGTTTTAGATAGTCTTAAAATTTCAATCAGTAGACTTTGAATAAAGATCACCCTCTATAATGTGGTGGGCCTTGTCCCACAGTGTTCTCCCTGCTGACACACAACAAGTACTAAACTGAGTGCGTTTAATTAAAGAAGTGTGCTCCTGGGGATCTTTCATTAAAGAGTGTAGGTACTGCTCTGTCCTGCTTGAGTTCTTTCATGTAACCAAAAAGAAGAAAATGATATGCCCTAACTGGTTGGCTCAGTGGATAGAGCATCAGCCCACAGACTAAAAGGTCCCAGGTTCGATTCCAGTCAAGGGTATGTACCTTAGTTGTGGGCACATCCCCAGTAGGGGATGTGCAGGAGGCAGCTGATCAATGTTTCTAGCTCTCTATCCCTCTCTCTTCTTCTCTGTAAAAAATCAATAAAATATATTTTTAAAAAAGAAGAAGAAAAGGATATCTTGTATCCTTAAGAAAATAAATTGAAAAATCAGGATGCTTTTTTATTTATTTCTTCATAAAAAGAGAATGCTAAATATTTGAAAACTATATACAACTACTATGTTTTACACAATCAGTAAAAATTTTAAACTTATTTAAAGAATCAAATCAATGTAAATAGATCATTTTAAAGAAGATTGTGTGTCAAATATGGATTACTCTCAGTTAATAAAATACACATTAAGTCTCTTCACCTTGTTAATCCTAATGAAAATGTTGCTAAGCAGATAGTTAAAGCACAGAGCAATGTTAAAAGTACCTCCCATAGAATTACAGGTTTCTCTCTAAGATATGAGCTTCTTTCTCTCAAAACATCAGCACTAGTACAGGAATAGCAAGCACAGCTTACCAAGTTTTATTTAATGTCCTTCCTATGTTCTGGTCATCATGTTTTTTCTTTACTTGTACTTCCTGTACACAGAATTTGGACAATTTGTAATTTTCCACTATTTCATAGCACATTAAAAAAAATTATGAGGATCTTGAGTGTTAAGGCTTATGACGCAAATCAATCCTAATTGGAAATTGGTGAGTTCATTTACAACTAGGAAACCATTAAAGAAATTCTGTTTTTTAAGAAATCCCATTTGGTCATATGTTATTGACCAGTTGCCTGATTGCATCACCCTGGACGTAACTATCAGAAAAAGTGCTTTTGTGTGTCCGTGGCCCATTGCCACTGCACCCTAGCCTATGATCATATCAGCACTTGCAAACAGATCAGGGTCCGGTATGATCTACATTTTGAATGGAAACATTCCAAGAAAAACCCAGGTGCTGCAGGAAATGATATGGGTGATACAGTAGGTGGTGTCAATTCTAAAACAATCACCCAGCATGGGGCAAGGGAGAAATGCTGTCTGGCAGGTTGTCCAAAACCAAATGTCTAGGGTGCACAATTTCTTTTAGTTAACTGGAACATTTTTATAAGCTGCCAATTAATTTTGTCTCTCAGGAAAATTTTTATGTAAAATATATTGTGTCTTTTCTGTATCTAATAAGAATTATATATATAAAAAAATGTTGTCCATTTAAAGAATTCTAGCTTTGAGTAGTATTAAGACTCTCAAAGGATCCTTATGGATCATTTGACTCAAGCCTTAGTTTTCTAATTAGAAAGGAGATCATTTATAGGAGTTGCAGAATTTGGTCTTGGACCAGGTTTTCTGACACCTAATTCTGCTAATCTTGTTCTCACTGCTTTTCTTCTATCTCATACTATTTCTTATTATCTTAACAATGTATTTGTTTTTAATTCAGGACAGATTTTTTTTTTTTAGTCAATGAATAAATAACATACTTAAATTCTTCAACATAAAAAAAAAAGACTTTGCCGAAACCGGTTTGGCTCAGTGGATAGAGCGTCGGCCTGCGGACTTAAGGGTCCCAGGATTCGATTCCGGTCAAGGGCATGTGCCTGGGTTGCGAGCACATCCCCGGTGGGAGATGTGCAGGAGGTGGCTGATCGATGTTTCTCTCTCATCGATGTTTCTAACTCTCTATCTCTCTCCCTTCCTCTCTGTAAAAAATCAATAAAATATATTTTTAAAAAAAAGACGAATTTTTTTTGTGTTTTTTTTTTTCATTTAATAGTACATAGCAATGATATCTCAGATATTTTGGCTAACTTCAGATTCCAATATAACCCCAATTACTTCCAAAGATTTGTTTAGTTTCAGACCCACATAGCCAGAATATTTCTGAAAATGTTCATTTGATTATCAAGTGTGATGGTCCAAGATTCATATCCTTATGTTTAGAACTGAAATTTTTAGATTCATTTTCAGATCAACTGTTCTGAATACAGCAATGAGGATGAGCTTACAGAGATCAAATACTGCTGAAACAGATAAAGAACAAATAATGTGAAGAAATTATTTTACTACAATGGAATATCAGAATTCATAAATTAATATGCTTCTCTAAGTTAACAGTAGTGATTATTGAAAATTTCATTAAGAAAATGTTATTATCATAATCTGCAATATTGAATTTAGGAATGCCAACTATATAATCCACAAGATCTAAAATGGTTAGCATTACCTCGGCTGGAGTATCTCAGGGGTTGAACGTTGAGCTATAAACCAGGAGGTTACAGTTAGGTTCCTGGTCGGGCACATGCCTGGGGTTGTGGGCTCCATCCCAGTGTGGAGCATGCAGGAGGCAGCCGATCAATGATTCTCTCTCGTCATTGATGTTTCCATCTCTGTATCTCTCCCCCTTCCTCTCTGAGATCAATAAAAATACATTTTAAATATAAAAATAAATAAAATGGTTAGCATTACATTCTAAAGCATTACAACAGTGTGGTGATTTGGGGGTTGGGGGTTGGGGAGGAAGAGGGTATAGAGGGGATAAATGGTGATGGTAAAATAAAATAAAATAATACGTTATGATATAGTCTATGAATACAGAATCTGTGGCAAGATCAGCCCAGATCGTTTCCCTGAAGTTTAATCAATTTAGATTTTTAATAGTCAAATTTATCCTGTGACAATTTTAATTTTAAAAATTGGAATTCCTATGTTAATTGTAGTGTTAGTTACAATAGCCAAAATATGGAAGCAACCCGGGTGCCCATCAGTAGATGAATGGACAAAAAAGCAGTGTTACGTACACACAATAGAATATTACTTGGCTATAAAAAAGAACAAAGTCTTACCATTTACAAAGCATGGATGGACCTAGAGGGCATTATGCTAAGTGAAATAACTCAGTCAGATAAAAACAAAGGATTTCATTTATATTTGGTATCTAAAGAACAATATAAACAAACAAACAAACAAAACAGAAAGAGACTCATAGATACAGGGAACAAACTGAGGATTGCCCTGGGGGGTGGAGGGGGTTGGGAGACTGTGTGAAAAAGGTGAAGAGATTGAGAAGTAAAGATTGGTAGTTACAAAATAGTCATGGGGATATAAAGTACAACATAGGAAATATAGTCACTGATATTATAATAACTATGCATGGTGCCAGGTGGGCACTGAAAGTATGAGGGGGATACTTGGTAAAATATATGATTGTCTAGCCACTATGGTGTACACCTGAAACTAATAAAAATAATATTGACTATAAACTGTAATTGAAAAAAATTATTTAATGAGGAAAAAAGCTAAAATCTTAGAACACGAAATTACAAAGTACAAAATAATGTTTGTAAGTATTGACCACACATTCATTTGTAAGAAATTGTACTGCAAAATTTCAGAATGTGTTTGAAATTATAAAATATGTTTAAAATTATAAGGGAAAGTGAATAATTGGTTGGGGAATAAAAGTAACAATATTTTTTTACCTTTTTTAAAAAATATATATTTTATTGATTTTTCACAGAGAGGAAAGGAGAGAGACAGAGAGTTAGAAACATCGATGAGAGAGAGACATCGATCAGCTGCCTCCTGCACATCTCCTACTGGGGATGTGCCCGCAACCCAGGTACATGCCCTTGACCGGAATCGAACCTGGGACCTCTCAGTCCGCAGGCCGACGCTCTATCCACTGAGCCAAACCGGATTCGGCTTTTTTTACCTTTTATTTACTCATTTCATAGGTGCTCTTTTAATACCTACAAATGAAAATATGTGTCTCAGAGTAGGAAATATAAGACAAAGTATTTGGCTTCAAGAAACTCAAAGCCTAGTTGAAGAGAGGAGATATTAGATAGGTAAGAAAACGAACTCGTGTATATATGTGTCCTTTTGTTCATTTGTTTAACTGACATATTTAAAATGTAAAGAGGATTGAGCAAGAATCCTCACAAACTGACATTTTTAAACTCACTTTTCTAAAAGGAAAACATCTACACAAACTATTATTGTGTGATTCATTTTGAGAACAACTATTAAAACATTAAAAATTTTTCAGTGAACAAAGTTTTGTATGCTCCTGTCTATTTTATCCACATTTTGTCATAAGTAAAGCTAAATTAAAAACAGTTTAGGAAATAAATGCACTTCAAAGTGGTTATATAGGCGTAAGCATTATTTTGATCTGGTATCTGAAGTTGGAAAACTTTTAGGGGACTCATCTGGTCTGTATAGGGGAGTTTTTACTAACAGTTCATGTGAAGAACATTCAAAGAGAAACATGACCCTTAACTGTCTTACGTTAAACTCAATGTAAGTGGGACTGGTGGTTAGCATGGGGAGGACTATGTATCCGGATTCAGAAGTTTGGGGTATTGATTTGAGGGAGGGTGACAGGTGGTTGGCACTGTGTATGAAAACAATTTCAAATAACATCAGAATTGTAAGAACCAGTGTTGTTCATACACGTCAATTTCTATATTTATTACTTATTTAATCATATCTTTAATTATTTCCCTAAAGTAGAGATCCATACTTTTGTTTTCTTTATTTTATGTAAGGAGAAACAGAACCAGAGTTTAAGTAATTTGAGCAAGGTCATAATGAATCTTTGGATTAAAACTTGGTAATCAAATCACAATTTTTTGCTTTGGATAATTTGCATGTCTGAATTCTGCCTTCACACTCAATTAGTGTGAGTGACCCTATAGATTGAAATTACTTTCCCTAAGAATTTCAAAGATGCTTCTTCATTGTATTTTTGGTTTCCAGATTTTCTGCTTAGAATTATAATTCTTTTTAAAATTATTTTTGTGTGTTTTTAAAAAATATTTTTATTGTTTTTTTAGAGAGAGAGGAAGGGAAAAGGAGAAAGAGAGAAATATCTATTTGAGAGTGAAACTTCTATAGCCTGCCTCCTGCATGCCCCCTACCAGGATTGAGCCTGCAATTCAGGCATGTACCCTGATGGGGAATCTAACTGGCAACCTTTTTGTGCATAGAATGATGGCCAACCAACTGAGCAACACCAGCCAGGACGAATTATTATCTTTTCATATTCTCACCTATTTCTTTTCTGTTTTTTATTGTTTTAATTTTTCTTATTGTTACCAGGGTTTGGAATTTTACTGTGATGTCATAGTAGTTTTGTTTGTTTGTTTGTTTTTCATTTATTGTGTTAGATATTCAGTGGGACACTTCAATTTAACTCATGGCTTCAGAAGTGGGAACTTTTCCTTATCTCTTTCTCCAGTCTTTATTCTTTTTATGTGTCATATTAATAGATTATTTGGAATAGTGAAACACATATCTCCATCTTTTTATTTTCTAAAATATTTGTTAAATTATTTTAGTGATTTTTTCTCTCTGCTAATTATAGTTTTTTAAATGTTCTAGGACTCATTTTTGTTCTCTGATTTTCCACTACTATACTATACTGTTTTTGGTTCATGGTTTCCCGAAGATATTTTTGAAGTTTTATTATTTCTTTCAATCTTTTTCTCTTCTATTATTTTCTTTCTTCTTTTTTTATATTATCTCCGATTTTCAAATTAGAAGTATCTATATAATTTTCTGTGAACCATAGTTGTGCTTAGTGAGACAGTACAAATTGAGCTGACCGTTTGCCTAGGCAAAGCTTCTTGACCAGAAGGCTCTTCTATAGAAAATTATCTAGTATTTTGTTGCATTCTTTCAAATATCCATATATGTGATGTTCTCCAATGGGAATGAATTACCCCAGAAAATCCTCCAGAATTATTCTGTAGGTCTTTCCCTGGCCCAAACATTCGAGGAGCAGAGTGGTAAAATAGAGTTTCATCTTTTGTGTAGAGAAAAATCATCTGTTTTCAGTTAAGCATCTCAGCCATGCCTTCACCATTGCTTGATGCCTCAGAATAAAAATACCCTGACTACTGGGGAAGGCAGTTGATCTGGGTAGCAGAGGAGGTGTCGGTATCTAAATCCTCATTATACAAATTTTCAACCAATCCTCCTTTCTGAGAGTTACAGCAATCTATCTTCAAAAGCTTCTTTGTTTTCAATTCCTGAGCCATTCGGAGTTTTGAAGCAAAATCAGAGAGGTTTTTTTTTTTTTTTTTTTTTTTTTTTTTTTATCGCTAGCCTCTCTGTCAACTAAAGGAGACTCTGAAAATTGCAACAAAACATTATTGTCAATCATGGAAATTTAGTCAGTAATGGAAATGAGACTAGAAGCAAGGCTTCTAAAACCTAGCAGGTACTTTCCGCACCACCACCTCAAGACCACTAGCTTCTTGTTCTATTTTTAAATGACATTACTTAAGTAGAATTCATATAGCAACTAGAACATATTTTTTTTAGAAAAGACAATAGATTCAGATTACCATAAAGTGTCCCTTGTTAACAAAGTGGTTTTTCTCTGTACTGCTGCCTTTCAGATTAACATAAAAAGTGCATCATCATCAATATTATTTATTAAGGTTTCACTGTATATGACAAGAGGAAAGCATGCAAAGCCTACAATGCAGAGTGAATGAAGTGCATATGACTTCTGCCTTTCAAAACAAGCCTACTCTCATCATGTACATACTTCCTAAAGTTCAGAAATGTAAAAGTGTGCATTGTAAAACTCTAGACATTTTTTGCAGTGGATTCTGAGTAGCTGGAGCAAAGTAGGCACTTACTAGAAATTGCTTGAGTCAACATGATCTAGCATGTTGCAGCTTTGGAATCTGACAGACCTCAGTAAAAACTGAAATGATGGCACTCTTTTTTGAATCTGTAAAATGAGGATGATAATAAAAATATCAATAATGATGGGAATTATGAAAACATATCTTCTATTCCTAATGTTTTCTGGCATTAGCAGATGCTTTGTTAATATGGATGGTGTCATCTTATTCACTCAACAAATATCTTTTATGCAACCATTATATGCCCAGTTCTATGTTATATTCTAGGGATAAAATGGAAAATAAGCAAGTTAGAATCCCTGTCTAGTGGGATTTCCAGCAGCAGAATTTATTTCATTGATTGGTTGTCATTTTATTTTGGCTCTTTGTTGGAAATGTGATGGCAAGTAAGAAAAAAAAATGGGTTCTTTTTACCTGTAGAGAGGTAATACATAAAATTATCTGAAACTTAAATATAAACTCAGGATATAAAGTGGGGATTTTTGTATTAGGGTTTAGAAAATAATTTTTTGGGCACCCTAACCGGTTTGGCTCACTGGATAGAGCATTGGCCTGCGGACTGAAGGGTCCCAGGTTCGATTCCGGTTAAGGGCATGTACCTTGGTTGCAGGCACATCCCCAGTAGGGGGTGTACAGGAGGCAGCTGATCGATGTTTCTAACTCTCTATCCTTCTCCCTTCCTCTCTGTAAAAAATCAATAATATATATAAATATATATATATTTATAATTTTAAAAAGATGCCATGTCTTTGAAAACCAAGGGATAAGACAACTGAACTCTCTTCTTGAATGTGGAATCTTTCGAATTTAACCAAAGGGTAAAATATTGCTGCTGGTTATTCTTACAGGTCCTATCTGATAAAACTACCGATTAACTTCCTCCACTTGGAGTCTTGACTCTGCCCCAGTTCAAGCTTCTTCCAAATTTGGTTCTTCATTACCTTTAAGCTTTTTGATCTATTTCATGTGTTTACAATAAATTCACATTACACTAAAGCCAGCCAGAGACTGTGTCTGTTGATTGTAACTCAGCAGATGTGTACTAAGTGATTAATATCATGTAGACTATACTGGAGGACCTCTAGGAAGAAATGTTGACGATCGTTCTACAGTGCAGTAGTTCTGAACTTTTTGTGGATGTAAGAAGGACATGGATTTTCTTCCTATAAAAATTTATATATGCACAAACACATGATACCTTGCATACAATTTCAGGGAGTTCATGAACCCCCCAAATCCCTTCCCTAGAACCCCTAGGTGTCAATGGAGCCCAAATTAAGAACACCTGTCCAAATATACAATTCACTTCACAAAGCAGTAAAAGACTAAGATATTCTCCACATTTATTTCAATCTTGAACTCCACAAAGTAGGTGATGTAGAATGTGAAGAAAACCATAAAACAGCAATTGACCTAAAGCACAATTGTTTTAGGAGCATTTTTCATTTCAAAGGAGAAAGCTTAAAAGAAATTAATAGCAACTGTTTTTCTCCTTCTTCTTAAATAATTTAAGTATTTGACTTCAATATACATGATATACATTTAAATTTCATCTGAAATGGAAATTTCCCAGGCTGCCTGTGATTATGTCAAAGTCTTAAAAAAAAAACAACCCAAAAACCCACCAAAACTTAAGTCTTAGAAACCACCAAAAATATTGAATATTTATAGGAATCTGTATAAACATTCTATTATCTTCCAAATTGAGAATTTTAAGAATAGATGTATTTTTAGTGCCATTGAATCAAAGAAAATTTTAGTTGTAATTTCCATAAGTAGTCTTATTTCTGCTCAAAATTGGCACTTAAGAATCTACTAGTCATCGAATAGAGTAATTTCTGACTTTTTTGGGTAATAATACTATTATCATTGCTATAATTTAGAGACACAGTGTGTTGCATTAAAATACTTAAAATGAACATTTTATGAAATAAATGACATTAATTTGGAAAATTTGGGGAGAATGAGGGAAGAATTTTCAGTTTTTGAAAATTTTGAAGAAAACACTGAGTGTAGCACAATGTAGGTTGCAATTACTGTGTTACTGATTCAATTTAGAGAAATCTTTCTCAACCAATCTGCCTATTATAGACAAATACAAATTGCTAACAACTGATCTCACCCGCAGAAATTCAGTGACATTTTCCTGTTGTATTCGCGAAAATGGCTAAGAGTTAAATGAAAAAAAAAAATCAAGTATCTAAAATATATGCTTGCTTGCTCAATATCAAATATTTTTATATTTTTATAAAAATGTATTCAATCCATATATTTACATTTACAGAAATAAATACAATTTATTTAGCATTTCTGTGACAGAGCTAGGCATCACCATCTGTTTAAAATGCATCACATTTTTTTGAAGATCATGAAAGTTGTCAATGTTGTAATTCTATCACATACTTAAAATAAATATGTGCAATGCATTTCATTAGACATGCAACATATGCAACCAATGGAAAATAAAGATTGTTTCCGTATGGGACTCTGTATTCTCACTGTCTTCAAAAAGATAACTCAAATGTAATAGATTAGGATCATTTTACAGACTGGATGGTAGCATTTGGATTTGGAACAGGAAAAAAAAAAGCAACTGCTTATTAAAGTGACTACATTACTGCCACTGTAATTTGCACAAGAGATCCTAAAGCTTTGATACCCAAGATGCTATCCTCACTCTTTCAAAAAGCTAAATAAAAATCAGGTTAATTATCTCTCAATCTGTGTAATGCAGATGTGCCTGTTCCTTTCACAGAAAGGACGTGCTGATCAGGGCACTGATCTGCACATTACCAGAAAACATCTAAGATTCATTTTCATTTTACGATCAAACCAATCTGTTTTCCAGAGATTCAAGATCTTGCAAATTAGCCCCTCCAGACTTTGGGAAAAAGTTGTAAAGATTTTTTTTTCCTCTCCACCTGTTTGAATTGAGAACGAAAAACAAGTGTGAAAGTGCTTTTAATATTTCAAATGTGAAAATCAGGACTTTGATCAAAAACGAAAATCTAATCAATACATACAGAACTGAAACACAGGGGTATAACATTTTATTTGGAGCAGACCTTGGACTAATATAGTCTTACATACCGTCTAAAAACATGAAATACTATGAAAAAGAAGATATTTAATCCCGAGGGAATAGGCAGGCATTCTTAAATTTAAAAGTCCTTCTCTATGAATTCTTTATTACGTGTTCTAAAGGAAAAGCCCTATCATTTTTGCAGTCGATGTATTCCATACTTCTTGAAGCTCTATATTTCCACTGTGCTGTCTTTAATCATGGGCAATGTCTCGGCTCTAGTCTGGGATTTCAGGAAATTGCACGAGTAATTGTCATCACAGACAGCTTAATTTCTAGTGTAGTGATGACACAACGATTTGCCTAAGGCCAAACTAAAACAGAAAAGTCTTTTATAAAACAATGGGTGGCTTATTCCATAGCATTGTAGTTTATTATAATAATATTAGGAAACGTAAAAAAAAATGGAAATTTATTTTTTAACTTGAGCTTCAAAACCTTAATGCATCGATTGCTTGGGAATTATTCAATATTGTTATGATGAAATAATCCCATATTACACCCTCCCTTACACATACGGACTTTTATTTACTTAAAAATGTATGCCTACAGGGGGGCCCACAGGTGAAAAAAATGTAGATAATACACAGCCAAAAATACAGGGAGAAAGTACAGATAAAAGAATTAAAATAAAAATTAATATCTAGGGACTTATAGATAATTTTATTCACAACTGGAAGTCAAAGACACTTGTTTAAAATACTGCTCTGCCACATTTTAGTTGTGAAATCTTGATAAATTTACTAACTGCATTTTTGGCATCCATCTTGCAAGATTCTCGTATATGAGATTAAATTAAAAAAAAAAAAAACAACAAAAAACAGCCTTGTAAGCTATTTGGTATGATACCTACCACCAAATAGAAGCACAGTAATTGACAACTATTACATGCTTTTCTATAGCTATATCATGCAGGTCTTTGAGCCATACTTATATCAGACAGAATTTAAAGCCCCGAGACTATTAAAAGTATAAGTGAATAAGATCTAAATTGCAATTTCTCAGAAACAAATACTTAATTATAATGTATAATCAAAAATCTAATATGTTTTAGGGATAATGAGAAAATTATGGTTTTGAACAGTAACTACTGCCTTTTATCATGTAACTCCAACCATTTCTTTGCTCTTCAATATCCTAACTCCCGAATTTTATTCCAGTACACACTTTGTAAATCTCAATAAATGTTCACTGACTTATTTTATTTAAGCAAAGTTGCATAGATGAAAACAAATAAAAGACAATTCAATCGTTTTATAAGTTCTTTATGGATTTTGTATATTAAACCCTTAGATATATTGGCAACTATGTTGCCCCCTTTATAAACAAGTTATAAAGCTCACTATTAAAAAAAACACCCTGTTAAGGTTGATAATAATGTGTTTACATTGATATGTTCTATGGGCTACTCAGTTTCTCTTGCTGTGTTCTGATAGCATGGAGAAATAAAATGTTTTGATTTAAAAGTGTAAGAATTAGGACTAGTCATGCCTGTCTAAGTGTTTACATCTAGTGAATCCAATATTGTAGTAAAGTGAAGGTAGAAAGATTCTAATGGATTGGGAGAAACTGGGCAAGTCAAGGGATCATACATACCAGTGAGGTAGAAGATTATCAGCAGTGGGAGAAGCTGATCAAGCGAGCTGAAGTTCGTGGGCAGAGAATGGGTTTATATGTGCATATATACTTATATAATTGGAACCATGCTCAATATAGAGTTTGTAACTTGTCACTAAAAGTTCTTTGAACATATTTTAATGGCTTAAAGTTTGCACCAGGTGGATACAATTAACCATTTCCCCTTTGTGGTTGTTCTCAAATTGTATAATTCTAAATAACTGTGATGAACATACCTGTACATAAATTTAAGAGCCACTAAAAAGCAAAAGGACTTGTTTTTGTTCTAAATAACCCAATGCCTTACTTTCCAGTAACCAAAACTCCAGGCAAGGGAAATTAAGGAGAACTCAATGGAATCACCATTAAATCATGGTAGACTTCCATCTTAAATATTAATTGTTTAATGCTGACACTTTTGGTGTGGTAGTATATTATATTTATACTTAGATCATTTTTATTACATAATATGGTTTGCCTGATCACTACATGTGGTCTGATTATTTATGTACATGCTGCATGAATGATAATATACCATATAGTTCTCCTGCATTTTGCTCTACAAAGCTAGATATATACAGTATTCAACAATTACTGAAGTCAGAGCATTAACACTGTCTAGATAACTCATAGTAAAAAATTTCAGGCTGAACTTTGAAAAGTCTTTCTTAATTACTGTGAAGAACCTAGGAAAATACACACAATCTCTCCAGCTGGATTTTATTCTCTGTACCAATACATTTGGATATATCCCTATATTCACAAGATTCCCCCAATTTACTTGGGTTTTTGAACTACCAGGAAATGATCTTCATTACTACCTATAAAACTGGAACCCAGTAAGTCTGATAGTAGACCAGATTTCCTCAGAGAACTTTGTAAGCATTAACTTCATGAGTAAAACCAACCTTTGTTCCATAAAAGTAGTTTGTCATCCCTTTTTATTTTTATTTTTTAAATATTTTTATTGATTTCAGAGAGGAAGAGAGAGGGAGAAAAAGATAGGAACATCAACAATGATAGAGAATCAGAGAATCATTGATTGGCTGCCTCCTGCATGCCCCACACTGGAGATGGAGCCCAAAACCCAGGCACGTGCCCTGACCAGGAATCAAACCATGACCTCCTGGTTCATAGGTTGATGCTTAACTGCTGAGCCATGCCAGCCAGGCTTGTAATACCTTTTAAATGAGGATTATTCTCAAATGTGACACTCCCAACAATTTGCTAAAAAATATTCTGGTATAAAGGAAATCAGATTCTTATTAAAATATGCAAATGACTATATTGCCATGAATAGTGACTTTGTAAAAGTTTCAGAATTCTGGGGGAATTAGTGAAAATTTGATATCAGTTAAAAATATTTTATGTCATGTCACAAAAGCAGAGTTTATGAATTGGTAAGGAGAGTGTAAGAAGATAGACTAAGGTCTTTTTCATTGAACAGGAAAATAGAGCATTAAGACAATATCAATATTACTCCAAACAAATACCCATAATAAAATTTCACTCATCAGTTAACTCAGTATTATGTAATTAGTCCTTGTCTTAATACATCTTGGTCCAGCAGTTTGCTTTCATGAAACTGTCTGCTTCTAGATAGTAAAAAAATAAAAAAAGAAAGAAAGAAAATAAAAGAAAAGAAAGAAAGAGTCTGGAAATTCTGCATCAGTCCACTGCGAGCATCTAAAAGTTATTTAAGAGATGCAAGTTCAAAAACCTAGACCCATGGAATCACATTGAATCCTGTACTGGAGTCTATACTTTGAAGTGTCAATGGTTTAAAGCTCCTTTTATAGTCCTGTTTCATAAGGCTCTGAGATGGTCATTTTTTTGTGTGTGTGTGTAAGACAGAAATTCTGTCATGTAGCGTATGCAGCATATGGTAAGTATCCGAATAAAACTAAAATTATCTGTAGATGACAGAGCTTCAGGCAAGAATCAGAATAAAACTAAAATTATCTGTAGATGACAAGAATGTAATGGTTGTGGTTAATTTGCCACTGGTAATTTTTCAGTATGAAAGGCCTGACATGGAATTGTAATAAGACTAATGCAACAAACAAGGAGATTTTATTGCTCCCGTGACATGCATAACAAAGATTATAAGGCCAAAATAAATCACACACCCCCCCCAAAAAATGAGAAAATACCTTTAAGAATAAAGATCAAGCGTGATTTCAAGTGTCATTAAATTTTATGTCTGATTTATGAAAATGGATAGAATAATTTTGGTGGGGAAAAACGTATTGAGATATAACATATAGTAAATCTGAAATTAAAAAACACAAAGTATATATCAGAAAAAGATTCAGCAAGACTAGAGTAGGCCTAGACTTTAAAAGTACATGGGTAAATCTGATGTGCATCCCCATGACACCCAGGGGCCTAGAAGTTGTTACATTCAGATTGAAACAGTCAGGTTGTGGCTAAGTAAATAATTTTTATGATAACTGACATTATGACTTAAAACACTATACTACTATTTAATATCATCAGACAAAACAGTACTAATAAATATAGGAAAACAAGAAACTATTTCTTGGACTTGGGTTTTGGTCAGTGTGTTCTCTGAAGGTAAGAACACATATGGACAGTGTATGGAATTTATGTATTTCTAGAAATTTCTTGTAAAGCATAAAATTTCTGAAATACACATATTAATAGTATCTTACTTATACAAAGGTAACCTAGAACAGGCTATTTACAATTTGTAAATTCTTCCCATGAACTCTTATCATGGTAATACTAGAGACCTGGTATCTGTACATAGGTAGATTCCCTAGGCCTGGATGTTGATCAGGGCTGATCTGTGGGGCGACCAGTGGGGTGATGGGGGCCCCCACTGACACCCACCTTGGCTGGCCTGGGGTTGTGGCTGGGGGCAGCTCCTGCCTTGAGTGTCTGCCCCCTGGTGGTCAGTGTGCATCATAGCGACTGTTTGTTCCGCCAGTGGTTCCACTGTTTGGTTGATTTGCATATTAGGCTTTTATTATATAGGATGTTAAACAAACCTAATTATTTCTAATATTTCTTTCTATAAGACAAAAGAACAAAACACTGTGATTTTCCTGTTTGAGGCATTAAACCTTCTGAAGTTTTTATATTACTTTTTATTTAGGAGCCAATGTTGGGAAAGCACAATCAAAAAGTTGTCATATTTGGACTCAATTAAGATAAGATCACAAACACCTGAGAAATACTGCTTGGTCACCTATTTAATCAAAGTGACAAGAAAACAGCTAAGAAGAAACAAAAATTAACAGGATTGAAAAGAAAATTCGCTATTTCAGGAAGAATAATATGTGTCCTTTAAAATAATAATCAAAAGCATAATAAAATCAACATAAGTCACCCAAAATTATTCTGGGAGAAAATATTAAAAAAAGCATTTTTACTATCTACACAGATAACAAAATGAAATAAAGAATAACCTTTTATGTTTTATAGGCATGGTCATTAATTAGTAAACCAAGGAAACAAGTCCATCAAACCTGAACAAAGTTTTATCACATTTAAACACATTTTATAGATTATTTTCAGACCCATGTATTATAAAATACTAAATAAATGTTACTTTAGTGAACAAATCATCTAATGTAAGTAATTCATTTGTTATTTACTAAGAATGACCTGACCCTATTTAGCAGGATGTTCTTTCCCCAGTCAGAACTTTAAGTTTTCTAACATCAATATGGTAATTATATCTACCCCAGATCAGAGAGTATATGTGAAAACTAAATAGAGTCAGCTCTGAAATTATTGAGTGAAACTACTATTATTATAATGAACAATATGAACTGACTTAACCATATGGATAATTTGTGTAGCCATTAATAGTTTTTACATATGTACACAAGTATATTTATTTATTGAATATTAGTTTATGCTTACATCAAAGAAGGTAAGCAATCTAAATCACAATTTCTGGTATCATGCCATTTCATTCACCACTTCCTGCGGTTGCCACCTTCATGAAGTCTTAACTAAAGCACTGTCACACATATGACAGTATTCGAAATGGTATTCTAAAATTCTGATGGTTTTAAAAAGTGAATTCACTAAAGAAAAAAATAAGATTTTGCTTCACCTATAATGTTCTTATCTTCACTAACCTAGCCCCACCTAATAAAATAGATTATAAACATTGAGACAAGTCCTACTTTTTTTTCTTTTTTTTTATTGTTAACTCTGTTGCAGGTGTCCCCATCCACCCCCCTTTGCCCACATCCACTCATCCCCTGCACCCACTTTCGCTGTCCATCACCACACTGCTGTCTGTGTCTATGGCTAATCCCTTCACCTTCTCTCATCCAGTTCCCTCCCCCTCTGCTGACAAATGTCAGTCCCTTCAATGTGTTCATGCTTCTATTTCTATTTTGTTCAAAAAGATATAGAAGATTTCAATACTTGATTTTAATTAGTCAGTTAACAATTAGCTGGTCCAACAGAACACTTATTTGAATTTTATGGAGACTTTATTTTTTAGGGCAGTTTTAGGTTCACAGCAAAAATAAGGGGAAAGATACAGAGATTTCCTTTATACCCTCTGCCCCAACATATAGATAGCCTTTTTTCCATTGCCAACATCACTATCTGAGTGTTACTTTAAAATAAAAAAAAGAAGTAAGGATGAACCTGCATTGATATGTCACCCAAAGTTCATGATTTATCTTATGATGCACTTTTGGTATTGTACATTCTATGAGTTTGGATAAAATACATAATGACATATATGTGCCTATATATATGTATGTTATATAAATATATATATATATATGTATATAATATATAGAAATAAATATATATCAAATATCCTATAGATGGACATGTAGGTTCCATGAAAATCAATAACTTTTATGGACCTTGAGAGCTTGTTTGGAGGTTCTAGTAGGGGAGCGCAGCTACTCGTATACCCTTGACCGAAGACCGGTCCTCTCCTGGGGGGGGGGGGGGGGGGGAAGGTCGTCCTCTTCGACCGAGCGCGCAGCTTCGGGAGGGACGCACATGGATCGGTGAGGGAGGAGGGGGACACCCGCCTAGCCAGCCAGATCAGCCGAATCAACCCTGTCGATCAATGGGGTGACAGATGTCGCAGCCAGATCGCCCTCACATCCCAATAACTTTTATGAAACATGACTCTGAACAAATTCTGAAGTTCCAACATAATTGTGTCTAATGTTTATGAATTCACACTTTTTATTCAATAATTTTCTCATTGGTGTTTCTAATTTTGTATTTTAGAAAAGCAAATTCCACAGGAGCTCCATGACTCAGGTTACCTTAATCACGGCACAGCTGGTGAAGAGATAGAGGCACAAGTGCCAGATTCCACAGGAGACACACTGAAGTAGTGTGTGTGATCATCAAACTGGTTTGTCATCAGAAGATTTAGACAGAAATCACTGAACAAAAAACACTTTACATTTTGATTAAAAATTAAATCCAGCAATGTTTATGATTTTATGTCAGTCTATCTTCACGGTGTACAGGAATATTAGATTTGTTTAATGATGTGAGAAATTAGAAAATGTAATTACCAGCAAAAAAAAACATAAAGCAGACAGCACCGTCAGTTCCTAACCAAAAGCAGGTGCTCAATGACTGCTAGTGGTATTATTACTCTTCCAATTAATGTGCTAAAAATGCCTGGATAACTGTCGTCCATAAAAAAGGGGGGGATGACACTTACCCAGACAATAATAGATTTCAGTTGAATTTGGATATCTCTTTTTATACTCAAATGCTTGATAAAAAAAGCATTAGTAATAAAATAGTAATTTACATGACTTATAAAGCAGCTAATCTAAAAACTTCCCATTTCCAGTGCCATATGGAATATGTTCAAGTATCAAAAAATACTAATAGTTTTCATATTTAAGCACCTCACACTCTGTAATTCTATGCCCAGGTTGTGGGATATACAGGAGGCAACTTATCAATGATTCTCTCTCATCATTGATGTTTCTACCTCTCTTTCCATTTCCCTTCCTTTCTGAAATCAATTTTATAATCAATTTTATATATATATATATATATATATATATATATATATATATATATATATATATATATATAACAGGAGGATAAACTCTTTTTTTTAAAGAGTAAATAATATAACTTCTTTCCCAGAAGTTTTATACTCATTTATAATTAAATATTAGTGGCCATTATAGATTTTAGCTATCTAAGCTGAGGAAACTACATATTTCTCAAAAGGGAAGTAAATATATGGTGAAACAAGGAGATTTGACTTTGGGTGGTAAACATACAATGCAATATCCAGATGAAGTATTATAGAATTGTACATTGAAACCTATGTAATTTTATAAACCAATGTTACTCTAATAAATGTAATTTAAAAAAATTTCCACAGACATTTTTACCACATTTAAAATAATTCCAGAGAGATAATCCAGTACTGTTAATAGATTGTAACTCAAATAAATTTCAAATGAGTGTTGTGTGGCAAGCTCAAAGTACATTTTGCCAAGTACTGTATTTGGTTTCCTTTTCCATTTATGGCTGTAAATACTTTAAAGAGAGTTAATCCAGCCCTGGCTGGTGTGATTGGGTTTGTTGGGCATCTTCCAATGCACTGAAAGTTTGCCAGTTTGATTCCCCGTCAGGGCACATGCCCGGGTTGCAGGCTTGTTCCCTGGGGGGGGTGTGAAGGAGGCAGCCAATCAATGTTATGCTCTCACCTCAATGTTTCTCTCTCTCCTTTTTTCCTCTGTCTCTAAAATCAATAAACTATTTTTTAAAAACAAGCATTAATCCATATGTTTCTGATTCATTTACACTTAACTCATCAAAATTTTCCTTTAAAGAAGCATACAACATCAAGTAGGCTTTTAAGCATTTTACTTTTGTTTTCTTTAAGATTCTTTAAAGTGGTTTTTAGAGAGAAAGTGGGGGATGGGGAGAGAAAGAGAAAAGCATTGATGTGAGAGCACCTGCCTCCAACACACCCCATCAAGCTCATAACCCTGGCACGTGTCCTGACCAGAATGAATCCACAACCCCTCAGTGCCCCGGATGATGCCCCACCAATTGAGCCACACCAGCCAGGGAAAATTTTAGTTTGTTTTTAAGTATTAGAAAGCCATCCATATTTTCTCAGCTATAAAGGTATGCAAGAAAAAAATTAAACATTTTAGACATGAAAGCCCATGTTCTTGGCATTTCCAATAACTAGTTTGCTTTTCTTTTTTTTTCTGTTTCTAAGAGCTGATAGTTCCCGCTGGAAGGTTGCTGTTCCATTTGAAATAAATCTGGGAGGTGAGGTCTATCCTAGCAGAGGTGTACACTTAGAAATAAATGTATTAAATTACATGAGAGAATTTAGAGCATGCTACCTTTCTTTAAAATAGCATCTTATTTTTTTAATTTACATATACTATATATTTTTTTCCAATTTTACATTTATAGCCTTAAACAGACCTTTTTGTTGTTGTTGTTTAGCACACAGGCCTTAGTTCCTGCAGCACTCGAGGACCCACACAGGCTGACAAGCAACGGTAGCGTGAGAAGCACCTTGGGGAGCAGGGCAGGTACCAATGGGGTCCTGAGAGCCGACTCCAGCTGACTATGAGTAAAGGGTAGGCAAGGGCAGGACATTTAGAATGAGGATACAAGGAGTAGTGAGGGAAGGACAGTGGGAGGGAGTCACTGGGCCTTGAGTGGGAGCCTGGCCACTGCCAAGCCAGGGAGGTTGGGTGTAGGCCAGTGATGGCGAACCTTTTGAGCTCGGCGTGCCAGCATTTTGAAAAACCCTAACTTAACTCTGGTGCTGTGTCACATATAGAAATTTTTTGATCTTTGCAACCATAGTAAAACAAAGATTTATAGTTTTTGATATTTATTTTATATATTTAAATGCCATTTAACAAAGAAAAATCAACCAAAAAAATGAGCTCGTGTGTCACCTCTGACACACGTGTCATAGGTTCGCCATCACTGGTGTAGGCCCATGGCCAGGCAGAGTGACTCACACACAGAGACAGTTCCCATGACAATCAGTAATTAGCAATTCAGAAGAAAAGGGCCAGGCATGGGGAAGTCCCTGAAAGCCTATAAGGTCTGGGGAACCACCTTTAATTTGGGGGCCAGGAGGTAAAGAGCCATTTAGCTCTGTGCCTTGTGATGACAAAACATGAAGAAATATGAGGGCTATCCTGCAAAAGCAGTTAAAGAAGGAGTTCTGAGAAGCAAATACAGTATAAAGACCTTCAGTAACACTCACCATCCAACTCTTAAAACTGTGTAGAGTTAAACACTTAATAGTCTCATAGGCAAATGGACTATATAGTATATTTATTACTGTGTTGTGCTATGTAAAACCTAAAAAAGTACAACATAACCTTAATTCATTTATTTATATTTTCTTTAAATGTATCTGTTAAAGTCCAAATTAAGTTACATTCACTAAAAAATTAATGTGACACAGTCTGTGCCTTTAAAAAAATCAGGATCTAAATGAAATAAAAACAAGAAATTTCCTATTTTGTAATACTCTTGGTTGTATATCAAAATATAGAAATAAAATTATTATCTTGAACCTGAAAGGAGTATTTACCACTGAAAGGATTAAGCAGAGAAATATTTATACTTTAGTTCTAAAGAGAATTCAGGTGTAAGCACTTATCTGTTAGGAAATAATCAGTTTCACTTGGCTTTCAAAGGGGTCTCAGTGACCTTTAGTCACTCAGATGGAACTGAGCACAAAACTGCTTTTCCATTTCATGGGATAATGAGCAGTTAGTTAAATGGTCTAAGTACATAGTAATTGTGGCAGAACAAATTCTATTTTTTTAATTATTTTTATATAGTAAAATTATTCATCATATCTCTTCTTATCCCACAAAATTTAAAACTTTATTAATTCAGGAAAGAAATCTTACTAGCACACTGATGTGAATAGAGATCAATTGCATTTTTCTATTTTTTATTATTATTTGCAATTTGTAAACATTATTGCGCTAAACCCATCTGGAGATCTAAAGAGTACAATATTTCAGAGCATGGTCACATCCATATAAACATATGAATAGCTTATAGAACTATGATGTCTACTATGGAAACCACTAGCTAAGTGGCTATTTGAAATTCAATTTAAAATCCAATTCCACATTCATACTAGATGCATTTCAATTCCATTTCTAGGATCAGGATCTTAAAATTGCTACCATTGCTGCTTCCATCTTAAAACACATTGAAAATATGGATCTTTTAACTTTCTATGTCTTGAATTGTGTGTCCCCCCCCTCCCCGCCCCCCGCAAAAAAAAGATATGTTAAAGTTCTCAACCCCAGTACCTATGAATGTGACCTTATTTAGAAATAGGGTATTTGCAGAGGTATTTAAGTTAATACGAAGTCATGCTAGATTAGTTTGGGCCCTAAAGCCAACGCCTGGAATCCTTGTAAAAAGTGGGTATGTCGGACACAAGTAGGCAATATACACAGTGTATGTGAAAACAAAAGCAGAGATTTGAGTTATGCTGCCACAAGTGAAGGATTGTCAAGGATTGCTGGCAATCTTCAGAAGCTAGAAGTGGAAAGGAAAGACTCTTCTTGGAACCTTGAAATCATGCAGAGCCTGCCAACATCCTGGTTTTGGACTCTTAGCTTCCAGAACTGTCACACAATAAATGTCTGATGTAAGCTATGAGTTTGTGGTAATTTCTAATGATGGCCCTAGAAAACCAATGAATATTCTGATAGCTTATAGAGACAGATTCATTGAGAAGTTCAGAATCAAGTTTGAAAATCTAAAACCCCAAGGTTTGCCCCCAAAAGGCTGATTATCTATGCCCAACTACTATCGTGTCATGACCAGTTCTAGCAGCTTGCCTGCCCTTAGAGTGATGGAAGTAAATGGAGCATAAGCTTGTTTCTGCTGACAGTCAGCACTCATATGAAGTGTAACACAATCAGTGAATATTAAAAAAATATAAATAATATGAACTGAATTGACCTTAATTTTGTACTAATCTTTATTCTTTCTAGTTACATAATGCTTCACAGATTTTGAGCCATATTGATAAACATTTTCATTTGATCTCCACAAGAACCACATGAGGCTGGCTAGATCTAACTCATAAAAAATGTAGACTGTGCATTCCTTAAGGACAGAAATGTTGTTTTATATTTATACTTATTTTAAATAAAAATATTATGCACTAATAAAATGTTCTATTTTGTTTTGAATGAATCTCCATTTCCCAAAAAGCTCATTCTATAGTGAATTTGAACTTTAACTATGTGATTCTATTTCATTTTTCTTTTTATTTTCGTCTTCCCATATTGCATTTAGGAGTAAAAGTAGTAGTTTCTCATTAGGAATATGTCATTTCTGCCATGAGCTCATGGGTAACTCAAGTAATTTATAAAATATTACTCAGTAGTATACAGCATTTCTTTTAAATTTACTGATTCAATGTTAGGTGAAAAGATCCACCACTTTGGATAAATTAAGCAAGCTATTCAAGCACAATATCACTAGCTCTCCTTTAAAAGAATTAACCCACATAAAGTAGAGAGGGGAGGAACTAAATATTCATTTTGATTATCTTTTATGAGTTTTTAGAAGAGGTATAAAAAATAAGCAAAATAAAACTTCCTTGAATGGTTAAAATAATCTCATGCATTGTGTTTAGGTAACAAAGATTTTTAAAAGCACAATAATTTATCCAAAAGGGGCAAGAATTCTTATTCTGGGTGTCTCTGCCATGCAGTGTCATCCGGATATGATAAAATAATCCATATCTTTGTTTATTTGCCTAAGAGAGCTTTCCCACCCTAACGACAATCTTTTAAAGGGCCTAAGTGCATATTCTATGCAATATAACTTCACACAAAACTGAAGCAAAGTGATCTTATTACAACATTGGATGGAAAATGGTGGACATTTTCTAGACATAAAATAAATAGAGCTAAAAATAGATGAAAAACAGCTGGAGTTCAGAGTTATAGAGTCTATATTTCCATGCACCTTTAGGTGTGATACTCTTTTGACTAGATGTTAGTGTCCTCCAGGAACTTTCAGGTACTTGGCTAGTAAGTAGCTCCAGAACCATCATAAAATAATGTACCAGGAAAGAATGTGCTCAGATCCAAAACCAAGTGCCCCAAATTCAAACAGTTTATTATGCCCAGAATGACTTACAAATAAAACATAAGTTTGGTTTTATAAGGTGACATAAAAGATTGTTGCTTTAGAGGCAAACTGGTCTAGAAAGCTTTATTGCACCCATAATTTATTATGGAATTAATCCATTGTGTGTTTGCACCAGGTCAGTTCTCTGAAGGGAACCTGCATGGTATCCAAATCAGACTGAGCATTACAAATGGAGAATCCCAAATGGAGTACTAAGCACACTTCAAAAAGCCAAGCATATGGACTGTGTTATGGTTTCTGAATGGTTTCACTTGAGTCATAAGATTAGTCAGAAAAAAAAAATAGTAAAAAAGCAACTATGGCTATTTTTTTCTACCTAGTGCCTGTAGATAATCTAGAAAGAAATAATTTTTTTTTTGTTAAAATACAAAAGCAAGTTATTTTATTTTAAAGACTCTTCAGCAAGAACATTCTCTCTTACTCTTCTGGTCCACATAAAATTACACAAAAAATATTTGGATAAAAATGTCAGAGAAAACATGTAGAAGCATTCATTCTAAGCTATTTAGAAATATATTAGTTAATTCTTAAGATATTATAGTTTATTAATCAACATTTAATGACTGAAAATCTAAGATTACATTGTATGTATGAATAAACATGTTAAAGTTGCTGTTTTTTGACAAATAAGTAAGCATTATAAGTCAGAAAAAGATCAGGTTAGTGAGCAGAAAAACTGAATTTGGATACTTTCTCTACCATTAGCTAAAAACTTGAACCCTACAGAAATCTTTATCTTCAACTCTAAATTAGGAAAAATAATCACCATCTGAAGATTAAATGTTAATGAGGGGATTAAATGAGGTGATATTTGTGAAAACATTTAAATATCTAAATTATATAAATATGACATTTTACTAATGGATTTATTTTATTATAAACTAGAGGCTTGATGCACGAAATTCATGTAAGGTAGGCCTTTCTTTCCCCGAGCTGCCAGCACTGGCTTCCCTCTGGCACCCAGGAGCCAGACTTCCCTCCAGCCCTGGCTTCATCCGGAAGGACGTCTGTTCTAATTAGCATATTACACTTTTGTTATTATAGACTAGAGGCCCGATGAACGAAATTCATGAAAGGGTAGGCCCTCATAGCTCCAGCTACAGCCTTGGCCCTTGCAGCCCAGGCTTTGTCCGGAAGGTCGTTCGTTCTGCTGTTTAGTCTAATTAGCATTAGCTCTTTATTATATAGGATGATTCATGGGACAAAGTTCAATACCATTTCTAGCTTTCTGGGGAAAAATAAATTCCTACTTAACAATAGTATCTTTTTTTTGTGATTGATAATACCTAAATTATGTCATGAATACATTGGCAATATATAATGTTAATACATTATTAATAATTATTAATAATTAATGAGACATGAAAATATGCTGAAAGTATATAATAAATACATTAAAATATGCATATACCTAAGGACATTAATACTTAAAATGAATAGCACTCCATTCCCTATATGTAAATAGATATATACATACTCACATGTATAAATTGATAAACCATCTCTATATATACATGTTCATTTAAAATTAATAGACACAAGCAGAATCTAGAAATCACATCTATATGATTAAAAATACATTTTAAAAAAAATGTATCTACGATTAGCAGATCTTCCTTTTAAAATTTCATCCAAAAAGTGAGTTTCAAATAAATGTATTTCTTCTATAGGAAATTTCTCTGAAAAGTTTTTCTTTTGAATAAGTTTCACATACCATGAATGAGGATAGGGTGACAAAGTGAAGTCACCCGCCTCCAGGGCATTAAGATGAGGTGGGAGGGGAAAGTGTTTCCCTCTGCTCTCCGGCTCACATCCTGCTTTATGTCTGATACACCTTTGATACCCATCTGGCCATTCTATTCTTTTCCAATTATTCTATTGACAAAACATCTTAGTAGTTTTAACTTTGCTTTAACAGGATTTCTTACTTATGTTAACTTATAAAATAGACCTTAGCTTTCAATCATATCCTGAGGCATTTTATGCCTATACTTGAAAGCCCCGTCATTTATTTTTCTCTGCCTGCTATGTGCTACTGCAAGCCTGGAATTTGACCCATAATTTCAACTAAAGACCCCATTCACCTATCACTTTTTGAAATGTTTAACCAAAGACTCTTAACTAGTCAAAAGTCAACCATCGGAGAGCCTCCTACTGGGCATCTTCAGGGCTGCGTGGCTCATTGACAGCTGTGAGAAGGCTCTTGGTTAGTGTATCTGATTCGCCCTGGTTTATGTCTCCTGTGTTTTACTGGAAAAGCCGTCATCAGGTCACTGGCTGGGCCTTCACAGCTGAACACGAAAGATGTGAAGTGTAAACAGTGATTAAGTGCCTGCACGATTCTCAGATTTCCAGAGCTCCAGCCTCACAGGTGCTCACCTTGCAGCTGGAATAGGGTCTTGTTTTATCGGGAGTTAGTTATCTGTTTTAATTGTGGAAATGGTAAGGTATTGACTGAAGGGCCTGGATTTGTTAATTAGTGCTAAGGTGGAAAAAGCTGGTAAATTGATCAATATGTTTTATAGATTATCTTCTGGACCCAAGCAAAATGTAAAAAAGCAATAATAATGATGATGGCATATTGTCTTAAACAAATGAATACAATTAATTTATCTGTAGCATGCTGAGCATTATAAAGAACACACTAAGATGGTGAAGGATATGAATACTTTGTTTGATAATTTAGAAAATTGAGGTTGTTTCACTTGACATATACTTGTGATTTCTATTTTTAGGCACTTTGAAGGGCCATCTGTAGAAAATGGATACAATTAATTCCAGAGGGCAAAGTCGTGGCTACAGAGTAGAGGTTACTCGAATAGTGGATTTATTCAAAATAAGAAGAAACTACCCAGCCAGTGGATCATATGAAATTTTAGGTTATAACTGAGTATTAAGTTATACTTAATATTAAGTATTAAGTATTAGGTTATAACTCAGTATATGCATTACTGAATATTCAAGAAGTGTTGAGTGACGGTTTTCTATATTGGCTGTGGTGACAATTCCCACAATGAATGGAATTTTGTATTAAATGGGAATTATGATCTTTTTGATGCTAAGTTTTAATGATTCTAACATTAAGTGAGGTGTGGGTGTACAAAGGGAATATGTCTTCGGTTTGGTATACTGAAAAGTGTAGGTTTTGTCATTTGAGAACCAGGAGTTAAATCCTATACTATGTATTTACTGCTCATTTTGATAAATCGCTTAAACTCCATTATAACTTCCTCATATCTAAATGAGAAATATGCAATATCAAACTGTTATGGTAAGGATTAAAGGAATGGAAAACTCCAGGGACGGTGTATGGAATATTACAAATATTCAATAAAAGCTAACTAACATTATTACTATCATCGCATATGTTTAGGTACTTGATATGACTTTCAAAGTACCAGTACACATGACATGTAACTCATGTAGCTATTGTGTGTGTGTGAACAATATTAACTAGTTTTGCCTTTCTTCCTCTTGCCTCTACCATTAAATCCAACCTCTAGTTGTGCTATGCTGGAAATACTGCAACACTCTAACCTCCCTTTTCTCCCCCCAAACTTGTTTTTAATCTTTTCACCCAAATTGCATATTGGGCTGCATAATGCAATTTCCTTTTCAGATCTTTGCAGCTGATAAATACTAGTACTTTGAATATGAAAAAAATAGTAAATTTATAATGGACAAGGATGTTACCTTGAAGATTAAACTCAATTATTTAAACACAGACTTATAAATCCTTCTCATGTTTGCTTTAAGAAGAAATCTCTATCTTCCAGCTATACTGGCTGTTTTGTTTTTGTTGTTGTTTTTTTTTGCAAACACAGGTATGTATGTATGTTTGCTTTCCCTCCATTAGCCCTCTGTTTGCAGTCCTGAAGTTCCGCCTGCACCATTCAGTGACTATGAGGACTACCTATTTTTTTTTTTTTATCACCCATCCAAATCCTCTCACTCCATTAAAACTTTCCTCAAAACATAGGTTTTCCAAGGAGCCTTTTCAGATGAACACCAAACCCACAGACCACCCTGCTAACGGGTTTATGCATATCTTGTTTTACTGAATTTATGCCTGTTGCTTGAGTATCTGCACAGTTTTACCCAGAAACTTTTAATGTATATTCTGTATTCCTTATCATTCCTATTACTGGGGTATGTGTGTAATCAACACTGAACACATAGCTGATCCCACGTCTTTTAAATATTTACTAACCTTTCATTTGAGAGAAGCACTAAGTTTTACAATTCACTAAGGCAGTTGTCGGCAAACTGCGGCTCGCGAGCCACATGCGGCTCTTTGGCCCCTTGAGTGTGGCTCTTCCACAAAATACCATGTGCGGGCGCACATGTACAGTGTGATCGAAACTTCGTGGCCCATGCGCAGAAGTCGGTATTTTGCGGAAGAGCCACAGTCAAGGGGCCAGAGAGCTGCATGTGGCTCGCGAGCTGCAGTTTGCCGACCACTGGGATTAGAAACTGAATCTGTAAAACACAGCAAGTATTAATAAATGAGATTGGTAGGGAGCATTTGATAATGTTTAGGATTATAACAAAATATGAAGTTACAGATGTGTCTGTGTGTGCTATAAAGAGAGTGGTTGTTCATGTCATGCATATTGTTTTAGGTCTTTCTTAAGATAAAAAGCAAAAGTTACCTCACACACACACATTATAGATAGTGTTTGATGATAAAGTCACATTTCTACCTGAAGGAAACAGATAGCTCCCTTACTTAAACTGACTTTTGGGATAAACTCTTAGCATCCTTGACTAGACATCCAGGGAAAATTAATTAGTTAGACGATTTTTTGGTCAAGAAATTTTAAGATGAATATACAACATTGGCCATAGAATTACTGTAATTGGTAAAGGAAGAAATACTGCGGTAAACAGGCTAACAGCCCCTCCCCGAGGATGTGCCCTCTCTAATCTTTTGTACCTGTGCGTATGTTACTTTATGTCCAAAGGAACTTTGAAGATATAAGGACCTTGAGATGGGTTTCTTGGCCTGCCCATTGCATAGGTGGCCCAGTATAATCACAAGGTTCCTAAAAGAGTTAGAGAGTGATGTGATGATAACAGAGAGGGCCATAGTGATGTGATGGAAATTTAAAGATACGATGCTACCCTAGCCGGTTTGACTTAGAGGATAGAGCATCAGCCTGCTAACTGAAGGGTCCTGGGTTTGATTCCTGTCAAGGGCACATGTCTGTGTTGCCAGCTCAATCCCCAGTAGGGGGCTTGCAGGAGGCAGCTGATCAATGATTCTTTCTCATCATTGATGTTTCTATCTCTCCTTCTCCCTTCCTTTCTGAAATCAGTAAAAATATATTTTAAAAAATAAAGATGCTATGCTGATGGTTTTGAAGATGGAGAAAGGAGTCATGAGTCAATGCATTCAGGCAATCTCCAGAAGGCAGAAAAGGCAAAGAAACAGATTTTTTTCCTTAGAAACCTATTAAAATCTTGATTCCCAGTAAAACCCATTTCAAATTCCTGACCTCTAGAATATTAAGATAAAAAAATTGTGTTGTCTTAAGTTGCTATGTTAAATGTAATTTACTGCAGAAGCAATAGGAAACTAGTATAAACACTAAAAAATGATTTTGTTCAAATCATTAGCTCCTGCAAATAAGCTAAGTATAGAAATGAAGCAACCTACAGATTTCTTTCCTGTGAGGATAATTGCCAATGAAGAAATTGTCAGGAAGTCAGAAGAAAATGATGAAGCAGGACATTTGAAGCCAGTCCCTTTCAAACTGTAGCAAGGACTGGCTTCATAAGCACGTGACCTGTGAAGTCATACTTATGAAGTTGCTTAGAAAGGCCCCTAGCTTGTGTTAATGCCCCACTGTCACATCTTAAAACCCTTAACAATTATTTAAAAAAGGTGTCCTGCATTTTCATTTTGTACTGAGTCATAGAAATTATATAGTCAATCTTGGCATAGCCTTGCTGTTTACAGTTATTGTAATACTCAATTCACTCAGAAAGACAAGAGCAATAACATGTAACAACAACAGATTTTTTTAAAAAAAAAAAAAAAAAAAGGAGGAAGAGAAGGAGGAGGGAGAAGAGGAGAAAAAGTAAAAAAGCAAGGCTATGTACCATCTCCAGAATTTTTTCTGTATATGTTATCTTCCCCTCCTCTTCCAACTTTTATATCAGAGTGTGTGTAACCAGTAATCATGGAAGCTCAGTTATGGTTACTTTTTTAGCTGGTGGAGTTAAAAAAGTAAAATATATTTCTCGGCCTTCAATTCAATATATATTTATTGAGCTATAGAACTTGTGATACAATTAAAAAGCCACAATAACCTAGAGAACTATTGGGTGACGAGTTGTGCACTTAAGACTACAAAATGCCATCCTATGAAAATAATTAGAAAGTTTGAAATACTGAGAAATCTATAAAAATGAATCAATCACAACTAAATAAAACCAGTAGGAAAATTTAAACCTGATGGTATTTGCATAAGATAACTATACATTACAAAACCACATATCATTATCATCAAATACCAACTTCACCCTGTTATTTCATAAATATTCTTGATTTCTGAAATCCTAACCGAGACTGATCCTTTCTGTTAAAAATGAAAGACTATTCCTCATTAGCTGTCCTTTGATGAAATCTATAATTTCAATAGAATATTAAAAATATTAAAATAAATTTGTAGAGAAAAGTTTCTAAATATGGTATAACATATATATACATATACACACACACACATATATTTAAAAATCATGTGTGCAACCATTAAGTGCCATTTGTTATATATTTAGGAAATGAATAATTCATAAGTTTAAATTTAAATTAATAAAGAAAAATATTTCTTTAGACTACTGACTTGTCAGTAGTTATTGCTGCTTTATTTTAGAGAAGAAATCCCAAAAGTACAATATTTGTAACCAATTTCGCTGGCATAATTAATAAAGTCAGTTTTCAAATTACTCAAAAATTAAAGTAAAATGCTGTATTTGGTTTAATCTAATACAAAGTAGGTACTTCAAAATGCTGCCTAAAATCTTCTTTGAAGATGTATTATGTTCTCCTACGCAATGGGTGTCTTTTCTGTTTGTTGATGGCTTTCTTTGCTGTGCAAAGCTTTTTAGTTTGATGTAGTCCCATTTGTTTATTTTGTTTGTTTATTTCTCTTGCCTGAGGAGATATACCAGAAAAAAATATTGCTATGAGAAATGTCTGATATTTTACTGCCTATGCTTTTATTTTCTAGGAGTTTTATGGTTTCAAGTCTAACATTTAAGTGTTTAACACATTTTGAGTTAATTCTTGTGTGTGATAAAGAAGGTGATTTAGTTTCTGTTTTCTTTCTTGCACCTATTTTTCCAGTTTTCTGGACACAATTTATTGAGTGGATTATCTTTACCTCATTGCATGTTTTTGTCTCATTTGTCAAATATTAATTGGCCATAAAGGCGTGAGTTTATTTTGGGGCTCTCTTTTCTGTTTCATTTATTTACATGTCTGTTTTTATGTCAGTATCATGCGTCTTGATTTCTATGGCCTTGTAATATAGTTTGATATCAGGCAGCATGATCCCTCCAACTTTGTTCTTCTTTCTAAAGATTGCTGAGGCTATTAAGTATCTTTTTTAGTTCCATATAAACTTTTGGAATATTTGTTCTAGTTCTGTGAGATATGCCATTGGTATTTTGATAGGAATTGCATTGAATCTACAGATTTCTTTGGGTAGTATGAACATTTTAATGGTGTTAAATCTTCTTATCCATGAACAAGATATATGCCTCTACTTATCTGTACCTTCTTCAATTCCTCTCTTCAGTGTCTTTTAATTTTCAGTGTCTTTCACAACATTGGTTAGATTTATTCTTAGGTATTTTATTCCTTTTGAGGTACTTGTGAATAGGATTGTTTTCTTAGTTTCCCTTCCCGATAGTTCATTATATCTGATAAGGGGGTTAATATCCAAGATTTATAAGGAACTTATAAAACTCAACATCCCAAAAACAAACAATCCATTTTAAAAATGAGCAAGTGACCTGAACAGATGGTTCTTCAAAGAGAACATACAGATGATCAATGGATATATTAAAAAATGCTCAAGGTCACTGATTATCAGAGAGATACAAATGAAAACTACAAGGAGATATTACCTCACACTTGTCAGAATGGCTCCCATCAATAAATCAACAAGGATGTGGAAATGAGAAAACCCTCAGGCACTATTGGTAGGAATATAGCCACTATGGGAAGTAGTATGGGGTAACCTCAAAATTTTTAAAAATAGAAGTAATTATCTAGAGATTTCATTTCTGGGAATTTATCCAAAGAAACTGGACACACTGATTTGAGAGAATATATGCACTCCTATGTTCATTGCAGTGTTATTTACAACTAGAGGCCTGATGCACAAAATTCATGCAAGAGTAGGCCTTCCTTCCCCAGGATGCTGGCACTGGCTTCCCTCTGGCCGCTGGCAGGCACCTGGGACCCAGGTTTCCCTTGCAGCCCTGACTTTGTCTGGAAGGTCTTCCGGTCTAATTAGCATTTATGCTTTTATTATTATAGAATTATTATAGATAGCCAAGATTTGGAAGTAGTCCAAGTGTTCATCAGTAGATTAGTACATAAAAAAGCTGTGGTATAATTTACACTATGAAATACTACTCAGTTGTAAAAAGGAAGAAAATTTTATCTTTTGTGTTAAGTGAAATAAGCAAGTCAGAGAAAAACAAGTACCACCTGAAATGTGTATAATTATATTAATCAGTGTCACCCCAATATATTCAATAAAAAGGAAGAAAAATAAATAAAATCTACACTAATAAAAGACAAACACGAAAATTGACCATACCTTCGCTATGCCTTAAGCCATGCCCACCAGCCAATCAGAGTGACTATATGCAAATTAACCCAACCAAGATGGCGGCTGGCAGCCACAGAGCTGGAGCAAGCAGGAGGCTTGATTGCTCCAGTGATGGAGGAAGCCAGACTACCCGCTTGCCGCGTCTGGCTCTGAGCTCCACTCAAGCCAACAAAGTTTCAATTATAGAAGATAAATAAACCTCAGATACCTGCCTTCAGCTGGCCATGGCCATGGAGCTGGAGCGAGAAGGAGGTTTGGGTTACTCCTGGCAATGGAGGAAGCCAAGCTTCCCACCCGCCCTGGCTGGCTCTGAGCTCCACTCAAGGCTACAAAGTTTCAATTATAGAAGGTGAATAAATCCCAGAATAAAAGAAAAAAATGAGAGGCTGGGAGCTTCCATCACCGGGGGGCCTTGGCCAGCCTGCAAATGGCCCTCAGCCCCACACCCAGAATGACCAGGAACCCCAGTGAGGACCCCCCACCCTAAAGGGGATGTGGCCAGCCTGCAAACAGCCATCAGCCCCTCACCCAGGTTGGCCAAACCTCCATGGGGTGAGGGTCCCCACCAGCGGGGGGTGGGGGGGTCTTGACCAGACTGCAAACAGCCATCAGCCCCTCACCCAGGCTGGCCAGGCACCCCAGTGGGGACCCCCCCACCCTGAAGAGGGTGTGACCAACTGCAAACAGCCATCAGCCCCTCACACAGGCTGGCCAGGCACCCCAGCAGGGCCCCAACCCTGATCTGGGACACCCTTCAGGGCAAACCAGCTGGCCCCCACCAGTGCACTGGGCCTCTATCCTATATAATAAAAGGGTAATATGCAAATTTACCCTAACAGCAGAACGACTGGGAATGACTGGTCACTATGACACACACTGACCACCAGGGGGCAGATGCTCAATTTAGGAGCTGTCCCCTGGTGGTCAGTGTGCTCCCACAGGGGGAGCTCTGCTCAGCCACAAGCCAGGCTGATGGCTTCCAGCACAGCGGTGGTGGCGGGAGCCTCTCCCGCTTTCTCAGCAGCACTAAGGATGTCCTACTGCAGCTTGGGTCTGCTCCCTGCTGGTAAGTGGACATCCCCTGAGGGCTGCCGGGCTGCGAGAGGGATGTCTGACTGCCAGCTTGGGCCTGTTCCCACAGGAAGCGGGCCTAAGCCAGCAGGTGGACATCCTCTGAGGGGTCTCAGACTGCAAGAGGGCATAGGCTAGGCTGAGGGATCCCTGCCCCGAATGCACAAATTTTTGTGCACTGGGCCTCTAGTATATTATAAAAGAAAGATCCTTGCTCCATATTATAAGGTATATGATAAGTACTGTTCAAACTACTCTTGATAAGTTGTTTTACAAGGAAATAAAGCACCTTACTTCTCAAAAATATATATGTAATATAATATTTTTCAATTATAAAAATTGTAACTGAGAAATTAAAATTGAATTGAGAAAAATTATCTGGGTTTTGATAGCCATTTTTTGGTGTGTGTCTTGGTCAAGTCATTATATATTTCTGGATCATTTTTTTATTCATCTACCAACAAGAAATCTGGACCAAATTGTTTCTAGTGTGCTTTCCAACTTATTTCCATATTGCTTCCAAAGGAATTAAGAAATATTCCCAAGAGGAAGTTAGTACTGCTCTGACTGGCTTAACAATTAATGATGAATCATGGAAGTGAGATGCTTGCTTTTAAAATTCTAGTTTATTTTGAATAAAAATAGATGTTGACATTCCTCAAGTTCAGAAAGAATCTAAAGAAAATGCTCTAAAATTCAAGATTTATAGAGACACCTGTGGTACCTATAATTTAGACTCACATGAGCACAAACCTAACTGTTGTCTTATAAATACAGTAATAAGTGAAATGTGTTGTTCAGTTAAAGGTAATTTTCCATTAACTTTGAGGATAGTTTCTTTGCCCTTTCATACTAATGTAGACTTAGTCTAAACAGCATCACTGTGCTGTCAGAAATCTGTCAAATTGATTGTCCTATCATTTTTTTTCTAACCACAGGCAAGAAGGGAATTTTTAAATGAATTATCCACAATGATCATTTTGAATAAAATGTCTTTTTTTTTCTTACAATTTAAAACAACTCTTACAAAAATGTTTATTTGACTTTAAGAAATAGTTTACAATCTCCCAACTAAATAAAGCCCATACATTTTAACCTGTCATCCAAGAGCCTATACAACCTGGCGCCAATTTATCTTTAGAGCTTTATCTCCTCCTACCCATTTGACACATCCCAAACTCCTAAACTATTTACTTTCCTAAATATGTTTTTTGTTTTCCTGTTCACCTATCATCCTGTCTTGAATGTCTTCCAAGTTGTCTTTGCATTTCCAAGTCTAACTACTTCAAGGCTGATCTAGTTCTAGGTCATGAATAAAAACATCCCAGATCCTGTTCTATCCCACATCCCCATCTTCCTTTGCCACATCAGTGTCAGAAATTATCTCGCTGTCCTTTGCACTTCAAAAATAATCTCCTTTTTATAGTCCTAAGATTATTTAGCACATCCAAATACATACTAAGAAAAGTTCCCTTATGAGGTTTTTGAAAGAGTCTTGAAGCCAGAAACTATATATTTTAGCTTTCTTCCCAGTATCATTAAGCCTAAGTTTGAGATCATGCATACATACAAAATAATATGTGAATGAGTATATAACTAGTAAAAGGGAATGAAGGGTATATTGTGGCTTTTATTATATCAATATTTACAGGCTAAAATAGATTTCAACATTATGGTTCAATCATAATTGCTTATGTAATCTTAAATTATCAAACATAATTGTTTTAGGACTGTCATGAGATTTTATATCAATGTAAGAAATACCCAGTTGTAAAACTCCACTCTTTGAAATTTTTACAATCCTAGAAGACAAGTCATTACTCTTTAACCCTCCTCTCCTTGGACTCATCCCAAGGCTGTAATAATGTTTTATTAATTATATATAGATTTATATTTTCAAAGCACTTTAGAGCCATTAATTTGTTAAGCCAAACAACATACAGTAGAACAAGGTGAGTGTGATTAAATGCAGTTGACAGATAAGAAAACAGCAGAAATGCAAAAGTGGTCTTTTCACAGCCAGGGGCAGTCTGGAGTTTCTTTGGGTGTTAGAACTGCAATTTTTCCACTGCAAAACAACCAAACATTGACCTACACTTACTTTTTTTAATTTTAATTATTGTTCATTTCCATAGTCAAACAGAGTTAGGAACAAATCTTACGTTAATGGTCTTCAGTTCAAATACACGACTAACTGTAAAATAAAATTTTAAATTTTCACTGTTATAATTATTGAGAAAAAGTACTATTCTCTGTTTTTTAGTTTAAATGTCTGAAGACACTGATCAGTAATCAAGCATTATAATTCTTCAAATACCACTTAAAAAGTAATCATCAGTACGTAGATAAATAAAATGAAAACTACAACTGCATTTTATGGTGATTGTCATTTGCACAGGGTTGAAGAACAATCTTTCTAAAAGATGTAGGTTTTTTTTAACTCTAATGTTATGAGCAAATACATATGTATATGATAAAAATATCACCTCTAAAATGTAATATGCATTTGTCTTCAGAGATATAAATTTTTCCAAAGATAACTTTTCCCTTCAAAGTTTTAGTTACCCTTGTCATTGCAAAATTGATTTGAGAGTAGATTTTCTTCCTTTATGTTCAAGGTTGTGATTTTGGGCAAAGTGGTAATAAATTATTTGAAGTTCTTTTCTCTATACTCTTGGACCAAACAAATCTCTAAAGAAATTGTCTGTTCCTGGTCAGCATCCCAGGAATGTGTAAAGTTATTTTACCCCAGTGGGGAGGAGGGTTTTCACCTTTATTTATGGCTGGCACTTTTATGCTTTTGACTCACACAACCACTCTCTCACTGTGAAGCCAATCGTATTTCCTGAGAGGTTAAGATAATTTACCATTGTTGGATATATTTCTCCCTCGTACTGATGCAAAGAATTAGACACATGACTCCTATTAGTGTCAATTCTAGTGATCCATAATGTAAAAATCAGGACTTTGCATAAAAAGCATCTGCTTACTTTGATTCAAAATCTTTAAAGTGCTTGCATATGTCTAGATACTGGGGAACTGGTTCACAGGCCCAACAAAAGGAGATAGAACCGATCTACATAATGTTGATGCTAAGTGGTCACCTGCATGCAGAAGGGACCGAATTGACTGTGGAACCCACACATTTGAAACCTTCTGTTAATGTTTCCTTTGAATTTATGGTGTAGATCTAACAAAAGCACTAAGGATTTATAACAGATCGGTGATTAGAATATATAGATTCTATCTAAATTACCCATACCAATTATAGAAATTTCTTCTTTGCAATTCTATGCATCCCTTTCTTGTTAGTATCACTTTAGTCATTTTCACATATTCACAAAAGAAATTACCAATATGTCAAATACTATCACTGACATGGAGCTTCCTTTGAATTTATTGTGAATGTAGATCCAAAAAGCAACTTTCTCTAAAGTGACTGATACCTGCAAAAAGAAAGAAGAAAGAAAGAAAGAAAGAAAGAGAGAGAGAGAGAGAGAGAGAGAGAGAGAGAGAGAGAGAGAGAAAGAAAGAGGGAGGGAGGGAGGGAGGAAGGAAGGAAGGCTCATTCATCCTTCAAAGCAACCAGCATAGGTTGCACTTTTTAAATTGAATTTATTGAGCTGATACCAGTTAACAAAATTATACAGATTTCAGGTGCATAATTTTACAACACATTGTGTGTACACTGTATTGTGTGTTCACCACTCCAAGTCAAGTCTCGATCCATCCAGGTTAAACTTTTAAATGTCTTCAATCCACTCTCCTTTCAAGTGTCTTGAGGGAAGTGAGAGTGCAAGGGTCAAACCTGCATCTGAGTTTCATTACAAGACACTGTACTGGGATTCCTCTTGAGACCTTTTTGCCTTCAAGTTACAGCATGTGTTATGCTTAAAGGTGGAAAGGCTATTTTCTCCCTCCACATCACTGGAAACCCAGGCATCTTGCCTCATTTAGGTACTTTGATGTTTTCATTGGAGTTGGGGCTACTAGAGGAATTGATTTAAGAGAGACTTCTGTTTTAGCATCATGATTGCTTTAAATGGCAAAATAATTGACAAATGGCTGGCGCAAATGAAATATTTTTAAAAAAGACAAAAAGCAGTGCAAATTTTTCCAATCTTTAAACTGGTAGTATAATTATTCACAATTCTGTCTTTTAAATGTAAAAGAAAATCAGCCACATTAATGGACACATCTGAAAATTCACTCTGTTCATAGCAAGTATATGCATATTTATACATGCATTCACATGCACACTTACTAAGATGTATAAAAGGCTTTAGAAATAGGAAGTACATGAACTCTTCAAGTCTCTTGAAGCAGCATGTACTTCTTAGTGACTTTAGTGTTTGTTTAACAGCTGCTTTCATTACATAGTAAAATCCATGAGGCACTAATCACTAAAGATTACCTCTAGGTACAGTAAAAACAACACTTTGACCTATGTAGTTGGCCTTTCCACTCGCTTGTACCATACAGTGATTTTTTAATGCAAGGTGGAAATTAAACCGAGCATCTGGAGGCATTCCTGCCATCCAGGTTATTCTCTCCTGCTCCCTAAACACCAAAGCATGTTGTGTTGAGGTCTGAATATCGCATCCCTTGCCCTTAGCTGTCTGTAATGTGGAAATGTGTGGTACTGATTTCTCTTCAAATAAATACCAAACTATATGATAATTGACTCCTAATAAGATAAGCTACTAAAAAAGAAGTTGTTGTCTACTCTCTCCCTGTAATGGCTGAACAAGTTCCAACACTAGATCTCAAACAGAGAAAGATTCACACAAACATAATCAAAAGTATGTAAGTATAATTCAATTTAATGTAGAGATTTGTTTTTTCTTTTCCATTTTCTTAATTTTATTTTTAATAAAATTTTTATTTTATAATAGCTTTAGGTTTATAGAAAAAAATTACAAAATTAATGCAGCGTGTTTCTAGGTACTCCACATGTAGTTTCTCCTATTCTTTGTATCTTAAACTGACATAGAATATCCATTACAATTAATAAGCCAATATTATCAGTATTGTTCATACTCTATTCAGATTTCTTAGTTTTTTAAATCTAATACCACTTTTCTGTTTTGGAATCTCATCTATAAAATCATATTGGGTAGCCTGGCCGGGGTGGCTCAGAGGTTGAGTGTCCACCAAAGTAATAGGAGGTCATGGTGTGATTCTGGTCAAGGGCACATGCCCAGGTTGTGGGCTTGATCCCCAGTGTGGGGCGTGCAGGAGGCAGCCCATCAATGATTCTCTCTCATCATTGATGTTTCTATCTCTCTCTCCCTCTCCCTTCTTCTCTGAAATCAATAAACATATATTTAAAAAATAAATAAAAATAAAACCTTATTGGGTTCAGTTGTCATGTTTTCTTAGGTTCCTCTTGGCCAAAACATTTTCTCAAGACTTTTCTTTTTTTATGACTTTGATATTTTTGATGGGTACTGGTTAGGTATTTTCTTTACTGTGCCTCAGTTGGGATTTATATAATGTTCTTCTCATGATCAGACCGAGGCTATAGGTTTAGGGAAGAGGACCACAAGGGGGAATCATCATTTTCATCAAAGCACATTAAGGGCACATACTGTCAACATGACTTATCACTGACCTTGACCTTGGTCACCTGGCTGCAGGTGTCTATTCTGTAGTTACTCTTTCCTCCCCTTTTTTACATTTTACTATTTTGAATGAAATCATTATGTGTAGCCCACACCTAAGGAGGAGAGAGTTATGGTACAGATACTTGAGAGCAGAATATATACATAAATTAACTGGAATTCCTCTACATGGTGGATTTTCATTCTCCCCCCATTTATTTATTTATCCAATCATTAATTTTTATCAGTGTGGACATGTGGATATTCATTTTATGTTTTGATTATAATCTAATACTACCTTTTTTTTTTTCTAAAATTCTTCCAGTTTCAGCCATTGGGAATTCTTTATGATGACTTATGTGTCCCTTTGTTGTACATTATGTGTATGTATGTATATATGTATAAATCAATATATATATATATATATATATATATCATATTCTTTTTCTACTTTCTTACTTTTTGGCAAGATAAGCTGCTTCAGCAAGCTCTTAGTGTATATCTTCTTCCCCTGACATCAGAAATTCGGAGAACCAAGATGGCGGGATAGGTAAACACCGGAGAATGCTGCCTCGCACAACCACTTCAAAAATACAACTAAAAGACGGAACGGACATCACAAAGAACCACAGGAAAGCTGGCTGAGGGGAAATTCTTCAACTAGAAGCAAAGAGAACAGCATACCGAGACACAGAGGAGGTGCAGTGTGGAAAATACAAAGGTGCGGAGGTTGCGCGGAGCGGGCTGGTGGCTGAGGGAGCGGTTGTCGTTTTCAATCGGGAGGGAGGCTCAGGCCCTGAGCTCCAGTTCTGGGCGAGTCTCTAGGGACCTGGACTCAAAGACCAGAGAAGCGGGACTGTCTGGCATCGGTCAGAACTCGAGGGCAGCTTTCTCTCCGAGGTTTGCAGTGGTTGCTGGGACTCTGAGAGGCAGAGCCTCTGGGGACGGGACTGAGAGCAGCCATAACTGCTCCCTCCGCCCGCCCTGTTTGATCCTGTTCGACCCGCCCCGCCCAAGCCCTGTACAGAGCCATTTGCCGGATAGCCTCAGGCAAAGGCTAGATTAGCACCTCCCCAGAGGACAGAAGTTTTCCCACTGCAGACACAGCTGACTCTCACAGCCACTTGGCCTGGAGGTCAAATCCCCCCAGTATTAACTATAACAATCAAGGCTTAGCTACAAGACTGCGTACAAAGACCACTAGGGGGTGCACCAAGAAAGCATAAAAAAATGCGGAGACAAAGAAACAGGACAAAATTGTCAATGGAAGATATAGAGTTCAGAACCACACTTTTAAGTTCTCTCAAGAACTGTCTAGAAGCTGCCTATAAACTTAATGAGATACTTAAGAAATCTAATGAGACCCTTGATGTTATGATAAAGAACCAACTAGAAATTAAGCATACACTGACTGAAATAAAGAATACTATACAGACTCCCAACAGCAGACCAGAGGAGCGCAAGAATCAAGTCAAAGATTTGAAATGCGAAGAAGCAAAAAACACCCAACTGGAAAAGCAAAATGAAAAAAGAATCCAAAAATATGAAGGTAGTGTAAGGAGCCTCTGGGACAGCTTCAAACGTAACAACATCAGAATTATAGGGGTGCCAGAAGATGAGAGAGAGCAAGATATTGAAAAACTATTTGAAGAAATCATGACAGAAAACTTCCCCTACCTGGTGAAAGAAATAGACTTACAAGTCCAGGAAGTGCAGAGAACCCCAAACAAAAGGAATCCAAAGAGGACCACACCATGACACATCATAATTAAAATGCCAAGAGCAAAAGACAAAGAGAGAATCTTAAAAGCAGCAAGAGAAAGAAACTCAGTTACCTACAATGGAATACCCATACGACTGTCAGCTGATTTCTCAACAGAAACTTTGCAGGCCAGAAGGGAGTGGCAAGAAATATTCAAAGTGATGAATACCAAGAACCTACAACCAAGATTACTTTATCCAGCAAAGCTATCATTCAGAACGGAAGGTCAGATAAAGAGCTTCACAGATAAGGAAAAGCTAAAGGAGTTCATCACCACCAAACCAGTATTATATGAAATGCTGAAAGGTATCCTTTAAGAAGAGGAAGAAGAAGAAAAAGGTAAAGATACAAATTATGAACAACAAATTTGCATCTATCAACAAGTGAATCTAAGAATCAAGTGAATAAATAATCTGATGAACAGAATGAACTGTTGATTATAATAGAATCAGGGACATAGAAAGGGAATGGACTGACTATCCTTGGGGGGGAAAGGGGTGTGGGAGATGCGGGAAGAGACTGGACAAAAATCGTGCACCTATGGATGAGGACAGTGGGTGGAGAGTGAGGGCAGAAGGTGGGGTGGGAACTGGAAGGAGGGGAGTTATGGGGGGAAAAAAAGAGGAACAAATGTAATAATCTGAACAATAAAGATTTAATTTTTAAAAAAATAAAATAAAATCAGAAATTCATCCAAGGAGGCCTAGTTTTTTTTTTTTTTTTTTTTTTTTTTTTTTTTTTTGTGTGTGTGTGTGTGTGTGTGTGTGTGTTTAATGGGGTGTGGTGTTAGAAACAAAGATTACCTACTAAGCAAGGATTTGTTTTGGGCCAAGAAATTTAGATATACATATAATGAGGTCTCGAGTAAACCACACATTATTTTCTTTTCTGTTACTTATGTTGAAAAAGACATTCCAGTTTGTCCTTCTTTTAAAAGTGATGTAGCCATTTCCAATCATCACAAAGCATAAGAGATATTTTCTGTTGCTTTAAACATCTTTGATATTCACAAGGTAAAGGTAAAGAACATTTTCTGGTATTACATTAGCATGCTCCTATGACCATTTTAACTTTTAATCATGATTTTTTTTCTTAGTTTCTTGTCATCATGGAAATGAAAACTCCTTGATGGAAGTTCCTGATTTATGTGAGGAAGAGCAGAAATTAATTTAAAGACTGTTTCATGAGCGATGATACTAAATTGAAAATACTTTGGAATTTTGAGTAATCAGGCAACCACTACAGGACTAAAGTCATTTTAGGGTATGTTATAAATACTTCATAATTTAAAGTTGCCATTTCCATGCTGATATTTCTTAGAGAGATAAATCACCATCAACATCACCATCATTATCAATTCTATAGAGAAAATCAACTGGCTTAAAAATCAGCTCATTCATTATTGAGCACAGTGAGAAGAAAAGAAAAGAATTGTATATGGAGGTGAACACATTTTTTTCTCACAAAGCCTAATCCAATAGCATCCTGCTTGCCCAATTTAGCTTTCCTAACCTCTATTTTTTTTAAAATTTATAATGAAATGCCCCATCCACATAGAACTGCAAGTGGTGTGCTGACATAACCCTGCTTAGGGTAGATATAAAGCTCAATTTGCATAGGAAATCTTCTGAGCAAGTTAACATATCATTTTCCCCCCAGCCCTAACATTATTATTATTTAGTTTGGCAGTATTTTAAAATAACTCAAACATTTATATTTTGCTTAGATATTTTCTATTATTTTTATTATTTGATGCTAATATCTATGAGGTCATTTAAAAATTTCAGAGGCCCTTTTTCCATATGAAGAAATCAAATCTCAAAGTTACAAAGTAATTTCCTTAGAACCTTTAAGTAGTACTAGTGATCATTTTAAAGGTGAATTCTCCTCTGGGGCAGGATCAAGAATTGCAACGTGGTGTATCTAGGACTAGAAATGAAGCACTTTTGGGGTGTGAGAAAGATGGAGAAACTTCCTCTGCTCTCAGAGTTGATCCAGGAAGACAGAATACGTGCTTAATTCTGGGTCAGCCTGAATCTGAGACTGGAAGATGCTCAAGGTTGACCCAGACTAATTAGGGGAAAAGAAGTACTAGTATAAGCAGTGGTTCAGGGGTGAGCAAGGATGCTTGGGAGAAAATGATTGTGTGCATAGAAACTGAAAAGGTCTGCCTCACTGAAATATCTTTAAACTGGAAGTCTAGGGCATTGATGAGTGAAGCATTAGCATAATGCATTCTTACTCTCCATGTGTAGAAATCACAGCCTAATCAGTGGTCACCAAAATAGTTTTGTTCTATGAACAGGGCCACCCAAGCTCCAGATCACCAGCCATTAGTGATGGCTCACATCTAAATCCAGATTATCTGGTGATGTGACAAGAACAACACAAGCTAAACTGGATGAGTCACCTGTGTTACAACAGATATATGTCCTAAGTTCGGATAATAGAAAATTTCATACATGTAAAGAATGCCTCTGAACTCAAATTACTATGTCCAGTTATGTCTCAGAAGTATAAGAAAGTTAGCCTGGATTGGTATGAAGGTAAAACTTTATCCTTCAGACAATATCATTTAAAGGAACAATAAAACAGAAATTGAAGAGTGAAAACTTCATTTACCTGGAGTATACCATAATCTAAATAGAGAGAAATAGATTTGTTGATGTAGTCTGAAGTTGATATGGTCATTTGACTCACTGGAATCTTGTTTTTCTTTTATATACTAATATGCTTTAACTCTAGCAAAGGTTGTACATTCCCAGATACATAAATTTCAGTTTAATCAATTAAAATTTTTAGTCATATAAGTAACTATTCTAATGTCCCTCTTGCTACTATTATTCACTCTATCAACAGGGTAACAATATTAGTTCAATACTAGAGAAAGTCACTTGAACTGTTTTATTAGAAAGACAACCACCTATGGCTGAGTGCCCAGTTGGTTGGAGTATCCTCTGCTAGACCTGAAGGCTGTGGTTTCAATTCCTGGTCAGGTCAAATACTTAGGTTGTGCTTTTGATCCCCCCTTTATTGTTTTCTAAAAGCCATAAACATATCCTGAAGTGAGTATTCAAATAAAGGCAACAATTAGTTTTTTTTCTCATTAATCTATACTAATAAAAAAAGTAATATGCTAATTAGACCGGGCGACCTTCCGGAAATCCTTCTAGACAAAGCCATGGTGGTGGGGCCGAGGCAGAGGCAGTTAGGGGCAACCATGCCAGCAGGGGGGGGCAGTTGGGGGCGAGCAAGCTTGGGGGGCAGTTGGGGGCGAGCAGGCTGGTGGGGGGGGGAAATTGGGGGTGATCAGGCCAGCAGGTAGAGTGGTTAGGTGCAATCAGGCAGGCAGGCAGGTGAGTGGTTAGGAGCCAGCGGTCCCGGATTGCAAGAGAGATGTCCGACTGCCAGATTAGGCCTGAGGGGATGCAGGCCAGGCTGAGGGACACCCTTCCTCCCGTGCATGAATTTTGTGTACTGGGCCACTAGTTAAAATATAAAAACTGATTTGCTCTGGTAGCAATGTCATTTTTATTGGCAAACTTTAAAGTGGGTCTTTTAAAATATTTAGTTTTTATTTGCAAAATCTCTTCTCCATTCTTTCAACAAAAAAATATACTGAACAAAATCTATATATTAAACATCATAGTAAGCATTTCCAAGAACTCAGAGATAAATGAGGAATCACAATTACAAACAAGGAGATGGGCTGAGATAATGCAAGTAACTTAAAAGTAAATGAATGTGTTATGAGGACTTGGAAGAAAAGTTCAAGATTTGGAGCCAGACAACTGTGAAGTCCAAGTTCTACCAAGCATTAGCTTTGTGATCATGCAATCACTCAGGGTCCTTAAATTTCAATTTACTCATTTGTAAAATGGAACTTTTATGTGGAATCAAGGAAATGCTTTTTATATATCCCAATTTACACTGCTCCAAATTAAATAGGAATTCTTAGCAGGAAAAAATATCCAAAATAACCAAACTCTATCCAACCACTGTGTTTAAGAGATCAACATAAATTGTGGATGTTCATATTAATAGGAATTTAGATTTGAGACTTTTAAATGCCAATTAACTGGAAAGAAACATGCAACGACATTTGGAAGATGCCCTGGAGCTCAGCATAATCATTTTATACCTTAGCTAAGTCACATTGCTTTGGAGGACCTTTAGAAATGTTGAAGGTATTCATTTATTTTTTTACAATTCTATCAAAAAATAAAGTAGATGCAAAATAGTTGTAGACTAAATAATGTGATTAGAATTTGAAAATATGACATCTATGTATTTTAAAATAAAACTAATATGATAAAAATAATATAAACATTGGTGAGTATTTTCTAGAGAACAAATATAAACACAAATGACAATATATGCACCCAGCTTTCCTTTTTGAATCCTCTTTGCCTATAACCAGTAAAAATGTTCCAATCAGTTTGGCAAGCAATGATGAAATAAAGGCTAAGGCGTCTGCTCACATAATGAGCAATTTTTCCAGATTTAGCATTTTCTATGAAGTCTTAATACTTTAATAGCTGTGAAATGTCACTGCTGAAAAATGATCTGGAATACCTGCTCAGCAGACACTTTTTAAAGCAGCTTAAATCAATTAGAGCAGATGAACCAAACTGTAACTGCTTTTAGCTTTAAAGAGAAATGAACTACTTATGTTCCTTTAATATGACCGGTCTTTAGTTAAAAAACTTAAAGTCTCAAAATTTTCTTATAAGCTGAACTCTGGATGCAAATTCAAAATTATAATGTTCTGGAAAGCTCAAGCCTTTTACTTTTATCAATTCTTATAAAGTAGGAATAATTCACAACTTATCTATTGATGACTCAAAAAAAGGATCTCTGTCAGGGTGCAATCCCTCTCATGTTAAGGAAGACAGCTCACAAAATGTACACAATATAACATATCACATTGCCTTAAAGTCTACATTTTTTATTATAGTATTTAGATTTCCAAATTATGACTCATTCAAGGGAGCTTAATAAGTCCTAATGACATACATTTACTAATAAACCTGAGCTCAGTTTCAAGTAAATATAAAACAAGTACACTTTTAGATTATGCTAATATATATTCATCTTCAAATCTCTACAACATCTAATTATATTAATGCTTTTATTCTCCATTAAAACACATGTATGTATCTGATCCAAGGCCTGGTTTGAGTACTCTGCATATGCTACATTTAATTGAGCTACATTTTTAGCACAGGGCTAACTAGAATGTTACATGAGTCAAAAACTACATCTTCATCCTGACTGGGTAGCACAGTTGGTTGGAGGGTCATCTCCATATGCCAAGTTTGCAGGTTGGACCCCTGGTCAGGGCACATACAAGAAGCAATCAACAAATGCATAAATAAGTGAAACAACAAATCAATCTCTCTCTCTCTCTCTCAAATTAATCAATAATAAAATAAATATCTTTACATTCTTGTAGAAAGTAATACAGTTGATAAATACTTTAGTAATTATTTGGCCTAGAAATGAAAATGTAAGTGTTTGAATGTAGAGCACTGAAACTTGTAATGATAAGTCCCAGAAACATAGAGAAGAACACGAGAAGAATGAGGATTTGATCTGAGGACAAAGAAATGCCAGGATTCCTGCTCAGCTGTAACTTTGTGATAGCACTCATTGATCTAGCAAGGTAATCAGTGGTATACGGCTGATAGTCATTTCTTACAGTGCTGTGCTCCCTTAGAAATTCCTTTCTCTGCTTGTTGAGCGTTATTCTGCTTTTGAAGTACCATTACTTTGAATGTTGGAAGACAAAATCATCTTTGTTCCAAAGGATAATGGTGTAGTAGCAGGGAGGCCATCCATCTCCTGCCGAGACACCCAAAAGTCTCTTGGGTCCTTGTATTAATAACCCTTCTAAGTTCTCAAAATTAGAGGGAATGTGGCCAGCCATTAAAATCTCCTTCCACTTCTTAGATACCAAAGAAATCACTCTTATTCATAAAGGACATATATGGAGCATTCCCATGAGCATCCATAAACCTACCACAATCTGATTTCACTGCAGGCCTGTGAAACTAAACTCCTGCCCAGCCCATCAGAAAAACAAAGCATTCCCACTCCACTGCTTGCTGAGGTCTAGAGGAGCAGATACATTGGAGTTCAGGGGTAAAGGGAGAGCAACAGATGTCCCAAAACATGTTGTCCCAGAACCCTGTCTTTATTGACTTTAGAGCAGTTGTCTAACATAATTCACATATAAGTCTACATTCTGTGGTCCATAATACTTTCAGACTTATTAAACAATTTTAGGCTATAAATTACAACCATCAAAGAACTCTCGAAATAGATTTACTAATTTTTTAGTTAGACATCAGGCTATCCAATAGATGAGGTTAAAGCTGTTATTAAAATGTAATTTAAAAAATTTAAATAAGAAATACTAACAGTTGGAGGGAAGTAGTTTTTTTTTTTTTGTTTTGTTTTTTTTGTTTTTTTTTTTTGTACAAGGGAAGGTATTTATTTCCAAGTAAAGCCATTCCTAAAGGGACAAACTTAAAGCAATCATTTTGTTTAACCCTTAAACAAGGTTTCAGCAGGTGCAGCAAGCTCAGAGTACAGAATACAACACCTTGGCCTTTAACAGTACTTAGCATGTGTGTGCCAGCAATAGGCCACAGCACACCCTGAGAAACCACACATGAAGCTGAGGCAAGGCTTTGATTATAGGGAAAAAAGGATGGATCTCTAAAGGTCTTTTAGGTGTTAGCAAGCAAAGCATTACTTGCTGCCTTTAAATTTGCAAGGTAATTGAATTCATCCTCTGCTTTAGGGCACTAAGGAGAATTCTTCATAACAACAGGAACATGATAATTAAGAGATTTTGAAAATCTTGGAGGTAAAGAAAAACTATGAATAAGACTCTCTGACTATGGCTGCCACAATGTAAATTGCTAACCTGCATAAGAAAACAACAAACACTATTCTCAGAGAGCTGAAGATTTATCTATGCAAAGATAGATTTTTTTCCCTAGCTACTGTAGTAAAAAGGTAGTGCCGAGTTTTTCCCAACTCAACCTTTGCTCTCAGTTAGTGAATTTCGGACAAATGTTACGAACAAACAAGCCATCCTGATGAGCCAAACACAAGAGTATTGTCTAGCTTCATTTCTTCTTTCAGAGAACATGTAACTCTCCCTAGGATCTTTGGCAACCCTCTGGGAACAGAAAGTAATGTTGCCAGGTACAACTGCTATTTACAGCAGGATTTATTTGCTTTCTAAACTTGGTGGGGTGCAGCCAGTGCTGTGATAATCTTGTATGTCCTGTCAAATGTGACTCGTTAAAAATAGGGCTCAAAAGAGATTTTGAGTTGAATAAGCATAACATTCTGAGTTCCTGAAGTAACTACACTTTTTGAACTAGAGACACCCCAGGTTGTTGCTGAAGGAATTTCAATGTAGATGAGATGAGGCCTTTATTGGTGGTTGTGGTTTGAATTGCCCTTCCTCCCACCAAATTCATATACTGAAGTCCTAACCACCTCAGAATGTGGCTGGAAAGCAGTGGCTCTCAACCTGTGGGTCGCTACCCCTTTGGGGGTTGAACGACCCTTTGACAGGGGTCGCCTAAGACCATCGGAAAACACATATATAATTACATATTGTTTTTGTGATTAATCACTATGCTTTAATTATGTTCAATTTGTAACAATGAAATTGGGGGTCACCACAACATGAGGAACTGTATTAAAGGGTCGCAGCATTAGGAAGGTTGAGAACCACTGCTGCAGAGAACCTTTACAGGGGTGATGAGTTAAAATGAGGTCATTAAAGTGGCATTATTCCAATATGACTGGTGTCCTTATAAGAAGAGGCAATTTGGACACGGACATGTACAAAGGGAAGACGATGTGAAGACACAGGAGAAAACCACCATCTACAATTCAAGGAGAGAAGGAATCCTCCCCACACAGCTTTTAGAAGGAATCATCTCTACCAACACCTTGATCTCAGCCTTCTAGTCTCCAGAACTGTGAAAAAATAAATGTCTTTTAAGTCACCTTCTAAAGGCAGCCTTAGCAGAGTAATACACATTTATTTACCTAATTTACTCTTAGTGAAACAAATTCATCAAAAATTCTGGCTCAGTGTATTTGTTCTGTTTTTCCTTTTCTCTCTACCTGACCTGTTAGAGGCAAAGATCAGATAAAAGTTTCCTCTCTGCAGACTCAATGCTTCCCAAAATGAGTTTTTTTGTTGCCTCCACTGGCAAGTGGAAATGTAGAAAGCCCATTTTCTCTAATGTCCAGGTGTATCTTCTCAGCAATATTGTGTTATTTGGGTTCTCTCCCTCTCCCTCTTGATTCTTTTATTTTCTCAATTCTTTCAGAAATTAGGGAGGGAAGAGAAGCACTATTTATTGACCCCTTGGAGGACTCTAAGCAATAATAGGGTAATTATGGATTGGATTGATGAGAAGGGGAGTGAGATCTGCTTTAATAATAATGACAATTTGTATAATGATCACAAATATAAATATACATATTTTAAAACTACCAGAACCAATTTTTCTCTACCTTGCCCACTTCCATGAGACACTGCTCTATCCTAGTTGAGGAGCCTTGGTAACCATCAGATTTATGGATATCATCCTGATTAACCATGCCCTAGAGTTGTTATTGTTTTCAAAATTGTCTTTTGATGTGTATTGCACTAGGAACAGATGAACAAACCACATTTGGAATTGTTGAACTATTTCTCAAAATATTTTTCAAATTTTTAAAAACAAAAATGTGTTCTCATAAACACTTTTGCTTTTAAAGCACTGTGTGTTGTAAGAAAAATTCTTTCCATGTGGTTTTGATTCATTTACACTTAACTCATCAAAAAGTTGTTTGGGTAAAAAAAATACTTGATTGCCCAGTAAATTGTTCTGATTTTTATTTTATTTTAAAAACAGGATATGTTATCAAAAGTAAACAAAACCCAACTTGGACAGTTGATGTCTGAATTCTATCTTATTATTTTAAAAGTCAGTGTTCTACATTCAAGCCATTGCCATTTCTAGATGAAACAATTACTAATATATTGATAAATGAGCATTGCTTTCTAAAAAAATTGTAAGGATGTTGGCCTGTATAACTCTGACTCCATGATGAAAATTTACCCCAATTAAAATTAAGAATTATTAAGATTATTAAAGCCAGGCAATGGGTCAGATAGATATATTGCTAAAATATATGTTGCAATCAATATTGGAGTAAAAACATCAGTGCTACTAGATTATACAAATACTTTGAGCTAAAACATAGTAATTTAGTCTAAAATTGCACTTATTTGTACTTGAGATTAAGTCAGGTTTACTAGTGAGTAGAATATTTCACAAGGCCTTTAAACTCCTTTAACTCATAACTGGTGCATGTAAATGTTATTGAATCAGAAATGTATTTTACAAAGTTTGGAAGATAATAACAACTGTGATATTGCCCAGACAGTGTTGCTCAGTGGCTGAGCTTTGACCTATGAACCAGGAGGTCACGATCCCAGATAAGACCACAGCCCAGGTTGCAGGCTCAATCCCCCAAAGTGGGTGTGCAGGAAGCTATCAATCAATGATTCTCTCTCATCATTGATGTTTTTCTCTCTCTCCCTCTTCCTTCTGTTCTGAAAGCAATAAAATATATATTTTTAAAACTGTGATATTAAAGTATATATTTAGAATTAATGAAAACTTTAATACATTTCTGAAGTTTGATATATTCTAACCATATAGGCCTCATTTGCACTTTACTACCTTGTGAGTTATCACCAAGAGATGTGCCTTGTAATTACTCTAAAGCTCATGGAAACTCAAATTACAATGAGTTATTTTAACATAAATTTTAATATTTAAAACACAAGCCTATGAATATATAACTATAAAATTTTAGATATAAATTAAATCATATCAACATACATCTTAAAATCATCCTATATAATAAAAGAGTAATATGCAAATTGCCCCTAGCAGCAGAACTGGGAATGACTGGTCACTATGACACACACTGACCACCAGGGGGCAGACGCTCAATGCAGGAGTTGACCCCTGGTGGTCAGTGCGCTCCCACAGGGGGAGCTCTGCTCAGCCACAAGCCAGGCTGACGGCTGCCAGCACAATGATGGTGGCAGGAGCCTCTCCCTCCTCCTCAGCAGCACTAAGGAGGTCCAACTGTAGCTTAGGCCTGCTCCCCGCTGGCAAGTGGACATTCCCCGAGGGCTCCTGGGCTGCCAGAGGGATGTCTGTCTGCTGAGGGATCCCAGACTGTGGGAGGGCACAGGCCGGGCTGAGGGACCCACTCCCCCCCCCCCCCGCCATGCACAACTTTTTGTGCACTGGGCCTCTAGTTTTTAATATTTAGATGATTACCATAGTAAGGTCATATTATTAATGGGCTAATACATTTTTTAATATTTCATTTATTAAACATCATATTCCTCCAGATTATTTTTATCTATACAATGAGAACACTCAAACAATAAAATAAAAATTGAAAAATTAAAATTGTCTCAGCTAAGTATGGGTCAGTACTTTTCTATAAAAATGTCTATAAAACATTTGTTTAGCAGGAGGCAGCCAGTCGATGTTCTGCTCTCACATGAATGTTTCTCTCTTCCTCTCCCTTCCTCTCTTTCTCTCTAAAAATCAATAAAAAAAATCTTAAAGAAAAAAACAGTGAGTAAACTATATGTGACTTATACTAATGACTGAGTTCTTTCCATTGCTAACTTTTTCTCTCAAATCTCTTAAGAAGAGTCTGCAACATTCTTTTCTCTTTCAGGAACAACTACATATTTTAAAAAGTTATTTATACCTTGGCTGGTGTTGCTTAGTGATTAGAGTGTCAACCCACAGACCCACTGACCAAAGGATCTCAGATTCCATCCCAAGTCAAGGGCACCTACCTCAGTTGCAGGTACACTCCCCGCCCCTTGTCTGGGTGTGGGTAGAGGCAACCAGTCAGTATCTATCTCACAATGACCTCTCTCTCTCTCTCTCTCTCTCTCTCTCTCTCTCTCTCTCTCTCTCCCTCCCTCCCTCCCTCCCTCCCTCCCTTTTACTCTCTGAAAAGCAATAAGCAATGGAAAAAATATCCTTGGATGAGGATAAACAGATAATAAATTTATAAAAACTTATTCATGGCTAAAATTTTGTAACACAAATAGCTCTATAAATATTGAAGCAAAACTGATTTTTTTTTCTTTAAAGATGTAATTCCTTAATAAGCAATGTCACTGGGGAATTCACTGATCTGGTTCCTGAGAAACATATTGTGATGAAGTGGAGGTTCAAATCTTGGCCAGAAGGGCACTTTGCCACCATCACGTTGACCTTCCATGATAAGAATGGAGAGACTGAACTGTGCATGGAAGGCCGAGGCATCTGCTCCCGAGGAGGAGAGGACGCGGCAGGGCTGGCAGCGCTACTACTTCGAGGGCATCAAACAGACCTTTGGCTATGGCGCACGCTTATTTTAGAGCCAGCAGCGGGAGCTCCAGCCTGCCTGACACTTCAGCCCAGCCCACTCCTGACTGAGGCTTGACTCACAGGATTGCACCATCCCAACCACTAACTTGGGGCTGGGGCCCTTTCCCTTGCGTATACCTTGGGTTTGTGCATGTTTTCTGCTGGGAGGGATCAGAGGGCAATTTCTCTTTTATGTGTACATATGCTAAATAAACATAATTAAAAAAATAAGATTTTATTAATAAGATTTTATTATTGATATATAACAAGAATGGATAAACTATAGCTCATGGGTCAAATTTAGCTTTCTGCTTGTTTTTTTATTTTTATTTTTTGTATAGGATGTAAGCTATAAATTGTTTTTATATGTAAAAATGACTGAAAAGGTAAAAAAAATTCATGACATAACATTATATACAATTTAAATTTCAGTGACCATAAGTAATGTAAATAATGCTTTATTGGGACACAGCCCATGCATTTGTTCATTGCCCATGACTGCTTATCTGCTACAATGATAGAGTTAGTAATTACAACAGAGACTGTATAGTCTGCAAAACCTAAAATTTTTACTATCTAGACCTTTACAGAAACATTTACTGACCTTGATATATCTAATCTAATAAAAGAGAAACATGCAAATTGACCATAACCTCGTTACGCCCCAAGCCACACCCACCAGCCAATGAGAGCGACTATATGCAGATTAACCCAACCAAGATGGTGGCAGGCAGCCACAGAGCTGGAGCAAGCAGGAGGCTTGGTTGCCCCAGTGATGGAAGAAACCAAGCTTCCCGCCTCCCCTGGCCGGCTGTGGCCTCCACTAAAGGCAACAAAGTTTCAATTTTAGAAGATAAAGAAATGCCAGATACCTGCTTCCAGCCTGCCTCCACTGGGAGCTTGGGTGGCTAGGGGCTGTGGCCAGCCTGAAAACAGCCATAAGCCCCTCACCAAGGTTGGCCACACCCTCATGGGGTGAGGGTCCCCACTGGGGGGCTTGGCAGCCTGCAAACAGCCTTCAGACCCTCACCCAGGCTGGCCAGGCACCCCAGGGGACCCCTACCCTGAAGGGGCAGTGGCCAGCCTGCAAACGGCCATCAGCCCCTCACCCAGGCTGGCCACAGCCTCATGAGGTGAGGGTCCCCACTGGGGGGCTTGGGAGACGGAAAACAACCTCAGCCCCTCACCCAGGCTAGCCAGGCACCCCAGCAGGAACCCCCTCCCTGAAGGGGGTGTGACCAATCTGAAAAAGGCCCTCAGCCTCTTACCCAGGCTTGACAGACACCCCAGTGGGACCCTCACCCTGATCCCAGACACCCTTCAGGGCAAACCAGCCAGCCCCCACCTGTGTACCAGGCATATAATAAAAGGGTAATATGCAAATTGACCCTAACAGCAGAATGACTGGGAATGACTGGTCACTATGACACACACTGACCACCAGGGGGCAGACGCTCAATGCAGGAGCTGCCCCCTGGTGGTCAATGTGCTCCCACAGGGGGAGCTCTGCTCAGCCACAAGCCAGGCTGATGGCTGCCAGCACAGCGGTGGTGGCGAGAGCCTCTCCCTCCTCCTCAGCAGCACTAAGGAGGTCCAACTGAAGCTTGGTCCTGGTCCCCGCTGGCAAATGAACATCCCCCCAGGCCTCCCGGGCTTCCAGAGGGATGTCTGACTGCCAGCTTAGGCCCGGTCCCCCAGGGAGCTGGCCTAAGCCAGCAGGTGGACATCGCCAGAGGGGTACCAGACTGCGAGAGGGCACAGGCCGGGCTGAGGGACCCTCCCAAGTGCACAAATTTTTGTGCACTGGGCCTCTAGTAATATAATAATGGAATAATAGCTAAGGATCACAGATAAGTAATGTGAATTAAGACATTTTCCCATTTTATATAAGAATAAATTTGCAAAGAATTAACTAGAAAAAATGGTAATTAAGGCAAATATAAGTTTCTAAGGCAACATAATGTTTATGCTATTTAAATTTGTTATATTGTCTACTGCTGTGAAATTTTATAAATTTTAATTCCTAATTGTTATTATGTCACATTATTGGTAGAGAAAACTAGTAATTTGGAGATGCAAAAATGAAAGTACATCAGATCTTCTATAAGAATGCTTTGCATCCACAAAAAAGAATTATGAGAAAAGAAGGTTTTCCTTAATAAGATTTAAAATTTCTGACATGAGTTGAACTTTGCAGATTAAGCTATATATGGAAAATTAACTGGAAATCAAATATGTAATAAAAGAACTGTATTAGCAAATAGTCCAAAAAATAAACAATATAGCCTTATGTTGCTATTTTAATGTGTGCAATATGAGTTATGGCAGTAGGTCATCTTGCAAAAATGAAAATAATTTATTTTAATATAAAATATTTTTGGTCAAAACCTTATGCACACCAGCTTCCACAGCTCCTTTTGATTACAATAATATACTACCATACAAATAATGGATACCATATAATACTTAGCATGAAACTGTCAACTTTCACCCTCTAGCTTTTATTTGGAAACCACAAACATTTAGAGTCAAAATGTATGTACTGAAGTAAAGTCTGCTGTTGTGATTTTATCTAAAAGTCTGGGATAAGGCAAACTTACCAAGCTGATAGTATCAAAATACAATGAGGGAATCTTAACTTTATTTCCTAGGACTACCTGTGTGTCTAACACAGGAATCCATATAAAGAGAAAATGTGTAACACTGTCACCTTTACATTAACCTGATTCCAATGTTTGTCAGAGTCATCTATTTCTATAAAAGGCTAATGATTCATTTCTTTCTCTTTTACAAAAGGCTTATGAAAACTAGATCAACTGAACTTGGGCAAATAGGACTATGATTATATTTGATACAAAAAAAAAGTGGTCAAGAGATTGCTGCAACACATCCCTACAATAGAACTATACAGAGACAAATCTAGAAAACTAACAATAAATTAAAATAATAAAATAAATTATTGATATTAATAAGTATATTCACTAATTAGTCATATTTGCCTTCATGTAAAGCATGCCACAATGTAAGTGCATCCCATTTTTAAACAAATTTGGTGATAGTGGACATTATTTTATCAGATAATTATTAAAAGCAATATTGAAGTATTTTTTGAAAATGTGAAACATTTTTTGTGTTAATGCATTATATACTAATAGAGGCCCGGTGCACGACTTTCGTGCACTTGGGAGTGGGGAGCCCCTCAGCCTGGCTGTGCCCTCTCATAGTCTGGGACCCCTTGAGTGGATGTCCACCTGCCCGCTTAGGCCAGCTCCCTGGAGAGTTGGGCCTAAGCTGGAAGTCAGACATCCCTCTGGCAGCCTGGGAGATCCTTGGAGGATGTAAGCCGCAGTCGGACATCCTTAGTGCTGCAGAAGAGGTGGGAGAGATTCCTGCCACCACCGCTGCACTTGCAACCATGAGATTTGGCTTGTGGCTGAGCGGAACTCCCCCTTTGAGATTGCACTGACCATGAGGGGGCAGCTCCTTCATTGAGCATCTGACCCCTGGTGTTCAGTGAACATCATAGTGACCAGTCATTCTATGTCATTCTGCCATTATGGTCAATTTGCATGTTACCATTTTATTATATAGGATAGTTCTGTATGTAACTTGTAGGCATATAATATCATCTAATAGTCCTTAACAAAAGAATAACATCACATACATAAAAGAGGAGTATATTATTAATAATGATATGGTATATAATACAAAGAAAGACAATATGCTGATAACTGAAGTCTACTCTTATCTGTAGCATTGTGAAAACAATTATTGACATTACTTACAGTAAATACAGGCAATAAAAAAGAAAACCAAATTATAAAGCAAGTAAATATTAAAACCAATTGTTACAGGAAAGAACAGTAAATATATCAATAAAAGTGATCAAAAACAATAAAATAAACTAAATTTGAATGTATTTTTTTCGTGTAGACAAATATGTCAGCAAAATAAGTACAAACCACATAAAATAATAAATCTGAACACTTTCAAATGACATTGTCATGCATGAAGTAAAAACAAATATTTCATTAAATGTTCAGAGCAAGAAACAAGAACAAAATGAATTATAATAGAAACTAGTGTAAGCCTAATGTTTGCACGGTGCTGCTCTTATTTTACACAATGGGTTACAGTTACAGTAAATTTAAATCTAAATCAAATGTATCTGGTAAATGGCATAGAAACTACTCATCCACGATGTGGCTCTTGGCTTGGTATTTTGTTAAAATAAACACAATTGGGATTCAAAATTTATGTCTCCACCATGATATGTTTTTTCACCTTTATCCTAAAAAATAGTCACATAATCACTGTATTTATGTAGGCCACTCAATTTATTACTTTTAACATTTGATATTAATTCTTAATATGGATACACTGGTTATATTCTAGTTTATGAAAACATTTTGAGGACAACAAGGAATATGAAGGATGGAAAATATGTTTAATCTGACAGCAAATAAAATAACAGATATAGACACAGAATTAAGTGTTTTAACCTATATAAAGGATATAACATCACCTCTGAATAATATTCCATTGTATGAATGTATAACACTTTTTTTTATCCACTCACCATCTGAAAGGCACCTCAGTTACTTCTAGTTTTTGGTGATTATGAATAATGCTGTTATAAATATTTATGCACAGGTTTTTGTGTGAATGTAAGGTTTCAGCCCATTCAAGTAAATACCAAGGAGTGCAATTGCTGGATTGTATGTTTAGTGGAGTAAGAGCTTGACAAATTGTCTCCCAAAGTAACTGTCATTTTGCATTCCCGCCAGTAATGAGAGTTACTATTGTTCTGCATATACTGCAGCATTTGGCATTGTCAGCATTTTGAATTTCAGTCATTTTAAAAGGAAGGCAGCTATGCTCACCACTATACCACCAACGCAACCTGTTTTTTAATAGATGTGTAATAGTACCTTGTGGTTCTTTTAATTTGATAGCAGTCTATTTTGTCTAAAAATAATATAAATGTTGCAGCTTTCTTTTGACTAGTGTTTACCTGGTATATCTTTCTCCATTCTTTTACTTTTAAGTTAGATTTGAGTCTTTAAAGTGGGTTTCTTATAACAAATATATAGTTAGGCTTTGTTTCACGTTTTAAAATTCATTATGATAATCTGTCAGTTAATTGATGCATTAAGAGTATTCTCAATTAAAGTATTATTTATAATAGCTGAATTTCTATTTAACATTTGTAATTATTTGTTTTAATAGGTCAATTTACATCATTCCATCTTACCTCTTCTCTTAACATAACAATTATATGTCTTCCTCATATAAAAATTAGGTGGTTTCTTTAGAGATGATATATATATACACACACATTTATCTAATCTAAGCCCTCTTCCAAATCAATATACCTCTTCATATATAGTACTTATAACTTTTAAGAGCGTATTCCTACTTACTTCTTTTTCTCCTTTGATATTATCACTCTCATCTATATTCTATAATAATCAAATACACTTTATATTACATTAAACTATCTTTTATTTAGATTAATTAATAGCAATAAATATAGGTTCCTTTAACTTTATTTATCTCTGACAGTCTTTCTTTCATTATGTAGATTCCTTCTTTGACATTTGTCCTTTCCATACGGATATCAGACCTACAACACTTTCCTTCTCCCTGAAGAACTTCTTTCCACATTTCTTTCGTGGGAAGTCTGCTGGTGATGAATATTCTAGGTTGGTGGGTTTTTCTTTCTTTCAATACTGAGTTGGAGGGGGAATATTTTACTTTATTCTCTTCTTGATTGCATGGCTTCTGAAGAGTTCACTGTTAATACTTATTCCTTTTCTACTAATGATAAAGTGCTTTCTTCCTTAAGCTTTTTTTTTTCTTCAAGATTTTCTCTTTGTGTATTTTTTTTTCAGTCTGAATATGATATGCATAGGCGCATGAAATTAGACACATGTTCTTCCTCCAGCACTATAGGATCAACCTGGCAATGTCTTCTGCAGAGTAGGACTTTTTTTGTAAACAATTCTCTCGGCGTATTTCACAAAAGTTATTCTTCCCTCCCTCTTAACAGTCTGAATATGATATGTAGATTATTTTGATATTTATCCTGCTTTATTTTCTCTGAGGTTCTAGGACCTGGAGTTTGGCGTATGTCATTAATTTAAATTATTCTGCTATCATTTCTTCAAATATTTCTTCTGCTCATTCTCTCTTCTGATATTCCAATTATCTATGTTTTACCGTTGTACCTGTCCCATAGTTCATCTTGGCTGTTGAGTTAATTGGTTGGAGCACCATCCCATATATCAAAAGGTTGTAGGTTTGATTACTGGTCAGGGCACATGCCTAGTTTGCAGGTTCGATCCCCTGTTGTGGTGAGTAAGGAAGGCAAACCATCAATGTGCTTGTGTTTTTATTCTCTTTCTCTCTCTCCCTCTTGCTCTCTTTCTCCCTTCTTCCCCCCGCCCCCTCTCTCTCTCAAATCAATAGAAACATATCCTTGGGTAAGGACTAAAAAAACAAACAAACAAACAAACAAAAACCACCATGAAATTGTCCCATAGTTCTTTGATGTTTTGTTCTGTTTTTGTTTTTCATTCTTTCTTTTCCCTTTGCATTTCAGATTTGGAAGTTCATATTGATCTAACTTCAAGTTCACTGATTCTTTTATTAGCATGTTGAATTTCTGATGGGCCTATCAAAGGCATTCATTCTTCTTTTCTATTAGTGTGTTTTTAAATTTTATTTTTACTGTTGACACTATTACAGATGCCCCCCCATTTTCTATCCATTTTGTCCATCTCTTCCCACACCCCTCTTCCCCCGACCTTCACCTCACTGTTTTCTTTAACCATGAGCTATGCATATATATTCTTTGGGAAATCTCTTCACCTTATTTTATTCAGTCTATCCTACTCCCCTAGTAATCTCCATAATAATTCCCAGGTCCACCCATGTTGTTGCAAAGGTTAAGAATTCCTTCTTTTTCAACAGCCCCATAGGATTCCATTGTGTAAATGTACCACTGCTTTTTTATCCACTCAACTACTGTACTGATGAGCACTTGGGCTGTTTCCAGATCGTGGCTATTGTAAATAGTACTTCTATGAACATAGGGGTGCACATATTCTTTCTGACTGGTGTTTTGGGATTCTTAGGATATATTCCCAGAAGTGGGACCCCTGAGTCAAAAGGTAGCTTAATTTTTAATTTTTTAAAATTATTTTTGTAATCTTCACTAGAAATATGTTTTGTTTATTTTTTTAGAGAGAGCAAAAGGGAGTGAGAGAGAAAAAAAAATCTATGTCAGAGAGAAACATCGGTTGGTTGTCTCCCATATACACCATGATCGGGGATCAAACCTGCAACCTTTATGGTGCATAGGACAGCACTCTAACCAACAAACTACCTGTCTGGGGCCCATTTTTAATTTGTTAAAGAAACTCCATATTTTTCCCCTCAGTGGCTGCACCACTCTGCATTCCTACCAACAGTGCATTAGGGTTCCCTTTTCTCCATATTCTTGCCAACACTTGTTGTTTGTTGATTCATTGTTGGTAGCCATTCTGGCATGTGTGGCTTTGTATGTTTTTTGTTTTTTTCTTGTTTGGGGAATTTTATTTTATTTATGTATTTATTTATTTTTTATTGCTTAAAGTATTACAAAGAGTATTACATATATCTCCTTTTTTTTCTCCCCTTGACATTCCCCTGGGCTCCCCTACCACCCAGTGTCTTATGTCCATTGGTTATGCGTATATGCATGCATACAAGTCCTTCCAGTGATCTCTTACCGCCCCCTCCTGCCCCCCCACCCTCCCCAGCCTTCCCGCTGTAGTTTGATAGTCTGTTTGATGCTGCTCTGCCTCTGTATCTATTTTTGCTCATCAGTTTATAATGGTCTTTATTATCCATAAATGTATGTTCTTGATTTCTAGTATTTTTTTCTGATTTTCATTGAGTATCCACCCCTGTGTTCTTGCATATTGTGTACTTTTCCCATTAGAACTCTGAAGTATCTATCAAAGTTATTTTAAACCCCCAGTCTGATAATTTCAACTTCTATTTCATACATAAATTTGTCACTTTAGATTTTTTTTTTACCATGTCTTATCATTTATGGAAAGCCCTACAGAATGCATTGGGCAGTAAGAATTAAAGTAAATAGGCCTTTAATGTGAATTTTATGTTAACCTGGCTAAGACTTAGGTATGTTTACTATATGTTACAGCTGTAGGTAAGAAGCCATAAATTTCTCTGGTGTCCTTGATTTTGTTGCCTATTTTGCCCTTGGGATTCCCTGAGAATGCCTCATTATAGGGCATTTACACCTTGCAGCTCTTTCAGCTGTTGTCCTCTGTTATTTTACTAGACTCCTGTTGGTATGACGCGTATAAGGCATGGGGGAGGTAAGTGTTTTATAATATTCCATCTAAATCTATCCTTTAATGGGCCAGTGTCCTTGGACTGTGACAGTTGCAAGTGATTCCTAGCTTCCACCATACCCTGTAGGTGTGAGACATAGGCTAGAGGCGCATGAAATTAGACACATTTTCTTCCTCCAGCACTATAGGACAAAGCTGGCAATGTCTGCTGCAGAGTAGGCCTTTTTTCTAAACAATTCTCTCGGCGTATTGCACAATGATTATTCTTCCCTTCCTCTTGACAGAGCCAAGAGGAGATATTTTTTGAGAAACTACTGAGGTTCTTGGATGCAAACCCATAAAAGTGTGCTGACCCCAGTATGACCTCAGTCTCCATACAGGCCCCGGAGTTTCTCAGTGTCAAGTTCATCCATCCTTGGGTTCTAGGAAATCATCAAAATTTGAATTTTCCTACCATTTGGTGGCACCAGCAGTTTCTGCTCCAAGTAAGCAAATCTGGGCTGTGACTCTATATTCAAATGTCTCTTCAGATTTGTGGGTGGCAGTGTGCCCTGCAAACGTAGCTCTCTGACAGGTATAAGGAAAGCCGTTAATGTTCACTTTGTTCAGCTTTTCCTTAAAATGAGAATGACCACTTCTCATTGGAGCTGAAAACAGAACTGACTTATTAATGACAGGTAAATGGACCAAATTGTCCATAATTGACCCAGTTTACTGAGTCTTCTTAGTTAGATTCATGAAATTCTTTAGTCTTCTTTCTATTCTAAGCATTTTTAAAAATATGAAAATAAGAGAGAACAAGTATCATTTCCTAACTGCTTCTAATTCAATTTCAGGAACTGTAAACCAGCAGTGTACCTTGCCCTTTTAAATACATAAAAATACCTTGAAAATTGTTTCTGTAATCTGGGTTGCCTATAGCCTTTTACACGTGGAAAGAAATGCACACTTGAATAGATTGATAAAATGTGCCGAAAGTGAAAACATCTCTGCATTTATATCACTCTGGCAGCCAAGAACAAATTAGTAGTATTTCAAATTTCCACAAGTTTTCTAATGAATATCAAAGAGGACACAAGTAATAGCTTACAGTGAAAGTCCATACAAACTGTTTCTGTCCATCTCTTTCTCATTCTTGTGCATTCCTTACTTATCCTCCTTAGGGTTTTCTTAACTTAAAAAAACCAAAAACATTCTTCTTACCATTTGCAACAGCATGGATGGAACTGGACAGCATTATGCTAAGTGAAATAAGCCAGTCAGAGAAAGATAAATATCACATGATCGAACTCATTGGTGGAACATAATGAACAATATAAACTGATGAACAAAAACAGATCCAGAGACAGAAAAGCATCGATCAGACCGTCAGACCTCAGAGGGAAGGTAGGGGAGGGTGGGGTTAAGGGGGAGAGATCAACCAAAGGACTTGTATGCATGCATGCAAGTCTAACCAATGGACACAGACACCAGGGAGGTGAGGGCATCAGTGGAGGGTAAAGAGGGCAATGGGAGGATAAGGACACATATGTAATACCTTATTCAATAAAGAAAAAAAATTAAAAAACAAAACAACAATAAAACCCCACTCTTTAAGTCATACAGAAGGATCTGTCTTTGTTCCCTCTCCTCGTTACACTCTTTGCTTTATGCCTCTTTTACATCTCAGTCCTAACCAGTACATTCATTTTTTTCCAATAAAAAATAATGCAGTTCCCATTTCTATTTTTTCCCATTCTTGTGGGGGTAGCAGAAAGAGAAAAAAAAATTTTGGTACATTACATACGTTGGTCTCCATTGCATATTTACAAAGTTTTTATTCCCCCCAAACATTGCTTATTTTCTAACTCATTATATTTTTAAGGAAGTCAATTGTCTTCCTTAAATAACATGAACATAGTTTTGCATTATAAATCAGCAAATATTCCAGTGATAATATCAGTGGGAATATCAGAAGTTCCATGATAAGAAGTCACAGTTCAAATTGACGGTGCTAAATTATGCCTTGCAAGAAGACTATTCACCCAGTTACCTGGGAAGTATTCCAGGACCTCAACCTGCCAGGCTCATCAGGAAGATGTAGCTCAACTAAGATAGTTCACAGAAACTATAAGATGCTCTCTTATAGTCAAACAGGACAGCAGGGAAATCTTTCTTGCTTTTTTCAATATAAAATTGACCATGCATGTTTTTATCTTGTTTTTTTATGCTCTGGCTTCTTAGATCTATATTCTTTTGTGCCTTCAACAACAGGCAAGACCCTCCCAATTTCTGCTACAGTATTTGAAGAAGCAAATGTTTGATAATTGCCTCTGACTTGTTGGCATCTACCTGCCCCTCCCACAATTTCAGTAATGTCTCCACCCCAATTCTCCTTGGAATTCAATGAGTCCTAGATGCTGAATAATCCTTAGATAGTCCTTGAATACACTGTATTTTTGCCCTATCCCCAGGGTTGAGTTTCTGCTAACATTTTCTTTCCATGGTACCACATTGCTGACCCTTTTTTTTATAGATCTGGAATCCATCCCTGACTTTCCAACAGTGTTTGAATCCTCTGTGTCCTACTTAACTTTAAACTAGTTCCTTTTTTCTGGAAATGAAAATGACTTCTAGGCAAGTGGCATCCTGCCAACTTTCTGTGTGTTTACTTTGACCAACCCCCTTACTGATGAAGCTAAATTCCTGAGGCTCTATCATGCTTAGGGCTATGACAGAAATTATTTCTGCACTGCTCATTTTGTTACACTCTGTGGCCTTAGGCAAAATTCTTTCAGTGCTAAAGCTAACGCTGAAGTCTTTTCATACATGTAATGTTGTTTCTATTCAAAGCCCTTGTAATGGTTTTCACTGCTATCTTTACTTTTTTTTTTTTAATATATACACTTAGCTTTGTTTTCCCCTTCACATATTCAAAGCATATGGATTATCTTCAAGCATTACGGCCAATAATATGCACTTCATGTTTTCATCACCAAGTTTAACCTTGCACAGCTTGCTGTCAGAACTCTATTAAAGTCCAATTGAGAGAATTAATAACTAAAAGAATATTATCTAAGAACATTTTATCATCTCATTTGTCTCGATATTCTGAATTCTATTCCTAAAGCAAGTTATATGATCAGAAAGCTATGTACCTGGAAGTCATTAAGTCTCCTCCCAACATAAAACACTTTCAACAATCCACAGTTTAGTGTTATGTTCTCAAGTTTTATTGAAAGTCAATATAGAAAATAGTCACAAAAACAATGTGTCGCATCTGCTTTAAAAGCATTCCTAAGCTATATTTAAGCTAACAATTCCTGATTGCTTAGGAGGAACCAGATACTACTTAGGCACCAGTGATATGAAATAGATAAATAAAGCTAATTCTTTAACTTCAAGGCATTTACAGCCAGAGCATTGGGAAAATGGAGGACAGGAGAAAAGATATGTACACAAGTAGGTTTGTGATGTAATTGCCCTTTAATAACCCTTTATATGCTAAATTAATTTTAAGTTAATATTGCATACTATTTTTATCTTTTTGTTTTGTTCGCAAGTTAATGTTTTCATACATTCAATAAATTTATTAACTTAATGATAACATGCTTTCTTTTATAGTAAATATAGAACATATAGTAAAACACTCATTTTTAACCATAAAGAACAAAAATAGAGTTCTAGAATATATATTTATAACTTTGATTTTAAATATTATAAATTACCCATTTTAACACATACTTAAGTTGAAATTATGGAATTTACATATTACAATTACTAAGTCACACAATTTCCATATTAGATAAAGTTTATTAAATTTTTTATAAATGTTATTATACTTGACCATACAGTGTTTGTCTTTGCCTGGTTTACTTTATTTATCATAATGTCCTCTATGTTCATTCACATTGTCACAAATAGCAAGATTTCCTTTTATTTAAGCTTAATGATATTCGTGTGTGTGTGTGTGTGTGTGTGTGTGTGTGTGTGTGTGAAGACTTTGTCACTTAACACTTAGGTTGTTTACATACCTTGGTTGTTGTGAATAATTTTCCTAAGAACATGAAAGTGAATATATCTTTTTAAGATTCTGATTTCATTTCCTTTGGATATAGAACCCAAAGTAGAATTACAGGACCATATGGTAGTTCTATTTTTTGTTTTTAAAGGAACCTTTATACTGTTGTCCATAGTGGCTATACTAATATACATCTCCACTAGCAGTGTAATAGGGTTCCCTTTTTTACACATACTCATCAGTGTTTGCTGTCTTTTTGATAATAGAAATCTCAATAGATGTGAGGTGGCATCTCATTGTAATTTTTAAAAATATTTTTAATTGATTTTTAGAGAGAGAGGAAGAAAGAGGGAGAGAAAGAGAGAGAGAAACACCAATGTGAGAGCAAAACAGCGATTAGGCTGCCTTCTGTATGCCCCCTACAGGGGATGGAGCCTGCAACCTTTCAGTGCACAGGACAATGAACAACCAACTGAGCAACACCTGCCAGGAATCATTGTAATTTTGATTTGCATTTCCCTGTTGATTAGTGATATTGAGCACTTTTTAATTTACCTGTGACTCTATGTATGTCTTTTTTTTGGGGAAAAAGTGTCTAGTCAAATCATTTGCCCCTTTTTAAATTGAGTTGTTTTTATGCTATTGATTCTTGTGTATATTTTATAAGATTCTTGTATATTTGGTATATTAGCCCCTTATTGAATATGTGGTTTGCAAATACTTTCTCCAGTTCCATAGGTGGCCTTTTCATTTTATTGATGGTGTCCTTTGCTGTGCAGACCTAACCCCTTGAATTATGAAATTTTTACTTATGTCAATTATCAAATATATATGCTCTGTTCATTCATATTTGATTGGGCATTATATATATATCACAAAGGTAGTTTATAGATATAAAATTATAAGTGAGGTAGGCATCTTATTGATGAATAAAAATTATGAACAAAATGTTCACTTTTCTTCTTAATCTCCAAATTATTTCACTTTTGAAAAATAAAAACAGTTTCATTTCTAGCCCCTCTGAATGGCAAAAGGAAGGAGGAAAGAAGTAATTTACAGCTCTCTTAAAGAAAGTATAATGAGGAACCAAGGTATATTTAAGGTTTGGGACTTATTAATAACTAGAGGCCCGGTGCACAAAAATTTGTGCACTCGGGGGGGAGGGGAGGTCCCTCAGCCCGGCCTGTGCCCTCTCGCAGTCTGGGACCCCTCGGGAGATAACGACCTGCTGGCTTAGGCCTGCTCCCGGGTGGCAGAGGGCAGGCCCAATCCCTAGGTGCAGCCCCTGGTCGGGCTCAGAGCAGGGCCGATTGGGGAGTTGGGGCGCCGCCCCCTGTCACACTCAAGGCAGGGTCGATGGGGAGGTTGTGGAGCAACCCCCTGTCACGCACAGAGCAGGGCCAATCCGGGGGTTGGGGCGCTGCCCCCTGTCACACACAGAGCAGGGCCCATCAGGGGGTTGGGGCTCTGTACCCTGTCACACACAGAGCAGGGCCCATCAGGGGGGTTGGGGTGCTGCCCTCTATCACCCACAGAGCAGGGCCAATCCGGGGGTTGGGGCGCTGCCCCCTGTCACACACAGAGCAGGGCCCATCAGGGGGGTTGGGGCTCCGTACCCTGTCACGCACAGAGCGGGGCCCATCAGGGGGTTGAGGAGCTCCCCCGTGTCACACACAGAGCAGGGCGGATCAGGGGGTTGGGGCGCCGCCACTCTCACACTCAGGGCAGGGCTGATGGGGAGGTTATGGCTCTACCCCGTCACACACAGAGCAGGGCCGGGGGGTGGGGGGGTTGGGGCACCGCACCCTGTCACACACAGAGCCGCAGGGCGATCAGGGGGTTTGGGCGCTGCCCCCTGTCACACTGATCCCGGTGCCGGGAGGCCTCGTGGCTCCACTGATCCCAGTGCCGGGAGGCATATTACCCTTTTACTATATAGGGTAGAAGCCTGGTGCGTGGGTGGGGCCGGCAGGTTTGCCCTGAAGGGTGTCCTGGATCAGGGTGGGGGTCCACACTGGGGTGCCTGGCCAGTCTGGGTGAGGGGCTGAGGGCTGTTTTCAGGCTGGGGGTGACTGAAGCTCCCAACCGCTCCTTTTTTCCTTTTTTTTTTTTTTTTTAATTCTGGGCCAGCTTTAGCTTGAGGCTTGGCTCCAGCTCTTAGGCCTCCGGCTGAAAGTAGGTTTCTGGCCTTTGCTTACAATGTTGCGAATCTGCTGGCTGAAGTTGGGCGGTATTTGTTACAATGTTTCTTAAACTGCCCGCTCAGAGGCCGGCTGCAGCCGGCAACGTTGGTTTCCTCCGTCACTGAGGCAAGCAAGCCTCATGTTAGTTTCCAGCTGCCTGGCTGCCGGCCGCCATCTTGGCTGACAGTTAATTTGCATATTGCCCTGATTAGCCAATGGGAAGGGTATCGGTCGTACGCCAATTACCATGTTTCTGTTTTATTAGTGTAGATGCATTACCTTTGTGTTTTAACATATTAAAAAATATAAAGAAGTTTTTTGCTTTGTTCATACTGAACAAATTATTTATTTATTTATTTACTTATTTATTTATTTATTTATTTATATTGATTAAGGTATTACATATGTGTCCTTATCCCCCCATTGCCCCCCACACCCCCCCCCACTCATGCCCTCACTACCCTGGTGTCTGTGTCCATTGGTTATGCTTATATACATGCATACAAGTCCTTTGGTTGATCTCTCCCTCTTACCCCCACCCTCCCCTTCCTTCCCTCTGAGGTTTGACGGTCTGCACAAATTCACAAATTCAAATGCTGTCAAGGACTACTTAAGACAGAAATTATGTGAGCTCTCAAGAAAATAATAAGGATTTATTATTGAACATATTACTTCATTATAAGATTTATCTATGTATTCATAAAAATTGATTCTCTAGAAATCTCCTAACTTCAAAAGAGAAAGTATGGATAAATAGTGATCCTAATGCCTGGAGATTAATTTTATTTAATAATGAAAAAAATTTATTGAATAAAGTACTACATATACACTTGAAATCTATATAATATTAAAATTTATCTTATATATTAATTGGCAATGCTATAAAGTATATTGATTGACATTGAAGTATCACAATTCATGATTAAATGAAAAAAGCACATTATAAACAATATACATGATACGGAGTTTTTATTTATTTACACAAACAACATATATGAATACAGCTAGGGCAGTGATGCATTTAGAAAAATATCCATAGAGTTGCCTGCCATTCTACATTCAAATGTATTCTTAAACCCTGACCCAAACTTGTACATAATTATCATTGGGCTGAAACCTACAAAATTTCATCTTAACAAGCTTTTATATATTTTATATTCTCCATTACTTTGAATGCCACTAATTTAGGAAATGAATATTATAGATTTAAAGATGGTATATATTTTTATTTCTAATTAAATAGATGTTAGTAGTAATGATATTGAGTACAGCTACCCATCACACACATACAAACACCCACAAAGCTAATTTTACTGTGTTAATTATATGTCATTATATCAATTTTACATGAAGAGAGACCAATAGCTTTACAACAGCTCTCTTGGCCATATGAAATCAGTCAATTAAGCAAAGGATTTTAATTGTAAAAAAACATATTAAGTCTCTTAAACCACAACTTTATAGCCATTTTCCCTAACAACAATATTAGTTACCTCCTAGCTTAATGAAAATTAATTGCTATTCTGCTTTGACAATTACATGGTAATCGATCAAGTTTAAAGAACCTGCAAGGGCCTTTTGCTCTTATTCTATTGCAATCCATTAAATCCTGCAGCAGATAATAACCTTTAACTTATTTACATCTTAGGGAATTCTAATGGCAGTTCTAGATGTCACTGTTTATAAAAAAGTAATATATCAAATTGCCTCTTTTTCTTAGCTCAATTAAAGTGGTTTGTCTTTATTGAGACATTTCCAATTCTACTAGAGTACTTTCAAAACTAAGACATTTAAATCACATTTTTTATTCGAACAACCAACAATGATTAAGGAAAAGTAATGCAGGTGTACTGCCAACTAATAGCAACTAAAAATAAAAATTTATTGTGAAAACTTTTTCAATAGTAAAAAAAAAAATCATGTATCTCTTCAAATAATTTTTTTCTTCAAACAATAAGGAGATACAAATTTATACCTATCAGAAAGACAAAAGTCAAAGAGATGAATAATACAACTCTTACAAAGAAATAAGAGTTGGGAACCATAGTATATTACAGGTGGCGGTCTACATGGTAGAGTCAATCTGGAAAATGCTATATTTCTAGAAGCGCTGGTTGAAATGGAATGCAGGGTATGACTGCCCCGGCCAGGTGGCTGCTTGGTTGGACCTTCGTCCCATACAACAAAAGGTTGCAGATTCGATTCGTGGTCAGTGCTCACACTTAGGTTTCGGGTTCGATCCTTGGTCCAGGAGTCTATAAGAGGCAACCTATCCCAGAACTAGCCCTGCTTCACTTTCTCCCACACCTTCTATCTATGGACAATGCAAATTCCTGCAAAACAATTTACATCTTTCTTCCCCAAACTGTTACCATAACAATATTCTGGCAACTCCAGGACAGCACCCATTTGACTCTTCCATCCAGCCCTGCTGCTGGGGGTCAGACTGCACACCCCAGGACCTGGGCCTTTTCTGACTAGTATTTGGTTCAATAAGCTCTTTCTTTCAGAAAAGCTTTTGGTTATGAAAGGGGGTTTTTGTTTGTTTGTTTAAGAGTCAACAAACAAAACTACAGAATGATAGCCCTTATGAAATAGATGAAAAACTCCATAACAAAATCGTATCCAGCAGTCTACAAAAAATAAATATTATTACCAAATTGAATCCAGTAATCTACAAAAAAGGATAATACATCTTCACCAAGAGGATTTTATTCCAAGAACATGTTTAACACTTAAAAATCAATCAATGCAATTTTAAAGAAAATAAATGCATAAAAACGCATAATCATCTCTATGAATGAAACTTATTTCAGAAAACGGAACACCCATTTTATAAAAATTCTTAGAAAACTAGGACTAGAAGGAGACTTCCTTAACATCTCTGTGAAAGACATGCATCTACTATCAGAGTTAATGGTGAATAACTGGGTGCTTTTTGCCTAAGATCTTAAACTAAGTAAGGATTCCACTTTCATTACATATATTAAGCATTGTCCTGGATTCTTAGAGGTACAATGAGGCATAGCAGGCACAATAAGGCATGAGAGAAAATATATAAATAAAAGCAAAAAGACTGGGGGGAAAATAAAACTGTCTTTTTGCATAACATAATAATTTACATAGTAACCTATAAGTAATCCAAAAAAGCTGCTAAAAATCATAAGTGAATTTAGCATGGTTAGAGGATGCAAGATCAAAATGCAAAAATAACTTGTATTACTATATTAGAATTATTAAATGAATATTAGAATAAAATTGGAAATAAAATTTAAAACAATTATATTTATAATATCAATAATATAATAAAAAACAAATATAAATACAACAAAATATATATAAGACTATGAAAATTATGAAATGTTTCAGTGAAAATTAAAGATTGACTAAATAATTAAAGAGATAAACAACTGTGCATGGATAGGAAAATTAAATACTATTACAAATTGATTTCCCCGATTTGATTTATAGATTCTACATGAATCCAAACATATCTCAAAAGGAGAGTTGGTAAGAATTGACATGATAAATCTAAAATTTATAGGAGAAAATAATGGACATGGATTGCCAAAACAACATTAAAAAAGAATAGTTAGAAGACTAATAAGTACTATCTAATTTCAAGATTTTCTCTAAAACTACAGTAATCAAAATGGCATCAGATAGACATACTGATAAATGAGACAAAATAGAGAGTCCAGAAATAAATCTACACATAAGTGGCCAATTTTTTTTTGTCAAAGGTGCCAAGGTTATACAATTGGTGAATCATATTATTTTTAACAATATTAATGGTACTGATAACATTGTAATTAGCAAATCCTATATAATAAAAGCCTAATATGCTAAGTGTCCCGTCGTCCATTCAACTAATCAAAGGATAATATGCTAATGCTATGCTAAGGCCACTCAACTGCTCGTTATGATGTGCACTGACCACCAGGGGGCAGATAGTCAACTGGATGACCAGTCGCTATGATGTGCACTAACCACCAGGGGGCAGACACTTCAAATGGTAGGTTAGCTTGCTGCTGGGGTCCGGCCAATCGGGACTGAGAGAGATGGGTCCGACACATCTTGGATCCCTCCCGCCTCCATGGCAGCGCTAAGAATGTCTGGCTGCTGGCTTAGGCCAGTGGGGAGTGGGCGTAAGCCATCAGTTGGACATCCTCTGAGGGCTCCTGGACTGCAAGAGGGCACAGGCCAGGCTGAGGGACACCTCCCCTACCCGAGTGCACAGATTTCATGCACTGGGCCTCTAGTCAACACTAATAAAAGAGAAAAATGGTAATTGGTGTACGACGATACCCTTTTCATTGGATAATCAGGGCTATATGCAAATTAACAGCCAACTAAGATTGGCAGTTAACTGCCAACAAGATGGTGGTTAATTTGCATATGTAGGCACAATGCAGGGAGGCGAAAGGGAAAGCAGGAAGAAGCCCCCTGCCACTGACAGTGATCGGAAACCCAGGAGGGAGCTAAGAGCTGGGGGGCAGGGCAAAGGCAGCCCTGGGGCCGCCTTTGCCCTGCCCCCCAGCCATGATCGGAGAATCAGGCGCCTTTGCTGCCCTGGCCAGTGATAGCAGGAAGTAGGGGTGGAGCCAGCGATGGGAGCTGGACATGGTCAAAGCTGGCAATCCTGGGAGCTAGGGTTCCCTTGCCTGGGCCTAAAGCGGAGCCCACGATCGCGGGGCTGCTGCAGCTGCGGGTCCCCGCTTCCCGAGCTGGACGCCTCAGCCAGAGGCGTTAGGCCTGGGCAGGGGCGAAGCCTGCAACCGCGGGGAGCTGGGGATCCCCTGCCCAGGCCTGACACCTCTGCTGGAGGCCTCAGGCCTGGTCAAGGGGCTGATCTGGTGATTGGTGATCAGAGGGTGATGAGGGTCAACTCCTCTGGCCGAGGCATCAGGCCTGGGCGGGGGGCTGAGCCGGGGATTGGGGGGATATGATGGTCCCCTTGTCCAGGCCTGAAGCCTGGGTCAGAGGCGTCAGGCTGGGCGGGGGGGTGGAGCAAGTGATCAGAGGGAGATGGGGGTCCCCTGCCCAGGCATGATTCCTGGGCCAGAGGCCTCAGGCCTGGGCGGGGGCCAGAGCCAGTGATCGGGGGGAGATGGGGGTCCCCTGTCCAAGCCTGACACCTCTGGCGGAGGCGTCAGGCCTGGGCAAGGGGCCGATTAGGCTATCAGAGGGTGATGGGGGTCTACACCTCTGGCTGAGGCATCAGGCCTGGGCAAGGGGCAGAGCCAGCAATCGGAGGGGTCTGGGGGTCCCCTGCCCAGGCCTGATGCCTGGGCCAGAGGCATCAGGCCTGGGCTGGGGGCAGAACCAGTGATGGGGGGAAATGAGGGCCCCCTGCCCAGGCCTGACGCCTCTGTCAGAGGCGTCAGGCCTGGGCAAGGGGCCGATCCTGCGATTGGAGGGTGATGGGGGTCAACGCCTGAGGGCTCCCAGTATGTGAGAGGGGGCAGGCTGGGCTGAGGGACACTCCCCCCCGCCCCCACACCCAGTGCACAAATTTCATGCACCGGGCCCCTAGTTATTAATAATAGGAAAGGAACAAAGAGAAAGCCAGTCATTATAGGCATGTTCCCTGGACAAAGGGAAGATAGACACATGCCCACTAACATTGGGGTGACATAGGGAAAGTGCTTACTTGTCAGTCACACCTGGGAACAGAGGTCATTGGCCAGGATGGGCATGATCACTGCAAGTCCAAATATGTTTGGGATACTTAACCCCTTAAACAAAGGAGTTCACTCTCTTGGTGCTTTTATGCTCTTGGTTCCTTTTAGCATGCTTGGCTTCTGGCTCACATTTGGCTTCAAGGCGTTCTCCTTTGTGGCCCATAGTCATGCAGATCCCCACACACAATGTACTAATGGACTGCAACTAGCCTGATGCTAAACTGGACCTGTGTACCACATGGGAAGGAAAATCTGCACACTGACTTTGCTTCTAGCTCTACTGAAACCCCAGCGATACTTCTTCTTTGGCTGGACTAGGGAAATGGAACTTTAGAAACACAGGTAATTTAATTCCATGCAAATAAAAATCATTCATTTTCCCATGGGAGTCTCGGAAAATTCCTTTTCTTATATATCAGAAAAAGTCCACCCCTAGCAGCACCCAGTGGGGAAGAGACCCCACCCTCCGACCCTACTTCACTTGGTGTCAGTACTAAAACTAGCAAATATCTACATGGAAAAGTTAGCATGAACCTTTCTGATGCCACCACAAAAATTAACTTGAAGTATATCTAGACTTAAATATAAGCTCACATGTGTGTGCGCGCGCGTGTGTGTGTGTCTTTGTGTCTTTTTGTGTGCATAATGAGATAAAGCAAGTATTGCAAAATGTTAAAATTGATGAAGTCAGGTAAAGGTATATAGTCATTGTATACTTTTTTCAACTTCTATATAGCTTTAAACCTTTCAAAATAAAAATTCTGAGAAAATGTTTTGAGGAATGTATGAAAAATATCAATTTGTGTTCAATCTAGTTGCTTGGTACTAGATGGTATATCAATTATTCTACCCAGTATTTATTTAAAAGATTTCAAGATTAAAAATAAAATAGTTAATAGAAATATTTAACTTATATGACATAGTTAATTTTATTAATGATAATAGCTAGCTTTATTAAGTTAGTAACATAGTTCATTTTATTATTTATGGTGTATCTAATTTATCAAATAGCTTTGTTTAATAATTATATGCTGTATTCATGAGGAGATGATTATTTTATAAGTATACCTAGTTTTCAAATTGTTGCTTAAATTAATTACCCTGGTGCTTTGCTATGGAGATATGCAACTTGTTTATATACAACCTCATAAATAAGTCACACTCCATAAACTTCAAACAGGCCTAAGTGGTTGTAACTTATCTTATCATAGCCATGAATGTGCTCAGAAGAAAACTTCAATAGGTTTGAAATTAAGACAATCCTTTGATTCAGATTCTGAGATTCTTTTATCAGATGAAATCTCATGAAATTCTAGAAAAAAAACATTCTCCTTCAGTCTTGCCAGAGATAAAGCCATTCATTACTCTGTAAACATTTCTCTGTTTTCGTTTTAATAACAAAGCAATACTTTTTTTCTTTACTGTTATTTTCTTTCATCTCAGAAACTCTAAATGTTTTACAAAAGACACAAGAGTATTGTCCATTCTAAAGAAAAGAAAAAGGAGGTGGCAAGGGCTTATTCTGTTTCAAACTATCTCCCCAAAAGCCTGCCCAGATGCTAACGAGCTGGCCATCTTAACTTCTTGGAAGTGGTGCAGAGTTACATGCACTCAAATTCAAGGCCCATTGTATGTTGGTATCAATGTTTCAGTCAAGTTTCTCTTAAAAGCAAAGTCCAAATCCTTCTTTAACAAGGGTATTATGTTTTCTAAAGTGGGCTTTTAAACATTGACATGAGAACTGTGATAATGATGTTGAGATACACAGTAAGGGACAAGATGTGTGGGAAAAATACATGGAGAGTGATCATTCTGTTTCATGAACTGAGGATGAACAGAAAGCTCCAAAGTGGATGTAAATTGTATGCTGAGCCATTGGAAACCTTTGAAACATAGGTCATCTGCAATTGCAAAGGGTATGTTTCTAAAATCTCTTTGTGAGTAAGTTGATTAGAACTCAGAAGGAATTTCCCACACAGAAGCTATATTTTTCATGTTGTCTTGTAGCTTAAGTTTCAGAGCAAGATCACAAAACCTACTGTGTCACAAATGCGGTACAACCCACACCTTTGCTTTTGCCACTAGAGCAAACACACAGTCCCTCTGAAGCTTCTTCTGCTATTGCTATTCCTCTGTTCTTGCAGGGCAAAGTGGAAGGCGATACTTGAAAAAAGGAATGCCAGGCTCTGTAAACTGGTCAGCAGTGTCCAATGGAACTTTAAGGCAGGAATATCTGCTGTGGATGAGGAGGTCAGTGTCGCAAACCCAGTTCACATGCAGGACTGCTTTCTAGGTAATGGTTCTAATCACAAATGCAAAGAGGTTAAAGAGGGAGAATCCACGCATGTTTTTGGAAAATGTCATCCACATGATATTAGTATCTGTAGCCCTTCTACTCCCAATCCTTTTATAAGACTCAGTGGGGTTCTCTCCATTTCCCTAAGTGGCCTTATCTTTGACAATTTTACAAATAATATGTCAATGGTCAACCATTAATGATTACTATTCTTAAACATTATGCTTAAATAGCAATATTGCACGAACGTTTACCTTTTATTGAGCACCTACACATACCAAGTACTTAACTCAGGTTACTTCTCATGCTCATAACAACTCTGAAAAGGAGATTTATTATCCCCCAAGGGCAGAGGAGGAAACTGATGTTCAGAGACTCGGAACTGGTAGAGCTAGCAGTTCCATTTAACTATTCTGCCCTTAACCACTATATTTTACTTAATTAACCGGTTAATTAATGCAACAATTGTTTGTTGAGTGCCTACTATGTGGCATCAGGGTTCTGAGAGAAATCTAACTTTAAGAGCTAAAGATGCTTTAAGGAATTTAATCTAGTCAAAAGTAGAGGGGGTTGGATCAAGGGGAGAGATAGGAGCAGAAATAAATGAAGGCATGTAGGACAGGGGAAGTGGAATAATAGGATTGAGGCTAATAGGTTTGAATTATTATTTGAAGGGACCAAACACACAATTGTAAGTTTATATATTATATATAATATAATGTTATATACACACATACATATATACATACATATGGATGTGTGTATATATATATATATATATATATATATATATATATATATATGTATATATATATATATATATATTCTTATAATCAGATATTATAAGAATTTTATAGTTGAGTCCCATTTGCTTTAAATGATAAACTGACTTCTTGGACAGAAAATCAACCAGGAAAGAATATAATTGCTTTACCCTATTTCATGTTTTTAGAAAATGTGGAGTAGGCTGCTAGTACGTAAATGTAGAGTGCTACCAAAGTAAAAAGTTTTTGTGAGCTAAGAAGTTGAACTTCTGACTAAAAGTGAGATTTCTAGAAAAATTTTACATGTTTATTTTTTTTTCAGATTTTAATGTGGGAGTGATATGTAAATGGCAGGTACATGAGGAAGAAAAATATTTATGCCGATACATGAGTAAGTTTAGGAAGGTGGGTGGCTGGGGAATAGGCACTGCTGGGAGAAGACAGAAAAATAGGTTACTATTACATGGTATGAAGGCACTTAAGAAAAAAATAACAGTGGCCATGGAAGTAGGGACAGAAATATTTTCTATCCACTTGCCAGTTATTAAGAAAAATGTAGTGAATACAGTAGTTGACCTCTATTCACAGTTTCACTTTCTGTGGTTCCAGTTACCTGTAGTGGATCATGGTCTGAAAATATCAAACAAAAATTTCTGAAGTAAACAACTCATGAGTTTTTTTGTTTATAATTTACCTTTATTGTTGAAAGAACTACAGATTCCCCTTTCTCCCCCCCATTGAACCCTCCACCCTTCTCCCACCCCTTTCCCACCCCTCCCTAGGCCTTCATCATACTTTGCATGCTGTTCTGAGTCGTGTAATGAAATCTCATACCATCCTGCTCCATCCAAACTGGAACCTAAATTATCCCTTTGTCCAGGATGACTACACCAATTAGTCATTAGTAGCCATCTTGGTTGTCAGATTGTGTTCAAGTAACCCTTATTTACTTAATAGTGATGCCGAAACACAAGAGTAGTGATGCTAGAAATTCATATATACCAAAGAGAAGCTGCAAAGTGCTTCTTTGAGTGAAAAGATGAGTATGATACAATAAGATATTTTGAGAGACCACATTCACAAAACTTTTATTATAATATATTGTTATAGTTGTTCTATTTTATTATTAGCTATTGTTGTTAATTTCTTACTGAGCCTGATTTATATGTTAAATTTATCACAGGTATGTATGTATAGGAAAAAATGTATATAAAGGGTTTGGTACTACCTGCTCTTTCAGATATCCACTGGGAGTCTTAGAAGGAATTTTCCTCGGATAAGAGGGGACTACTATATTCACAGAAAATTAGTGGTGCTCTGGGATTCTCAGTCATATGAATACCACATTGCTAATATTTGCTGGCGCCATGATATTTTCACAACCCTTGTTTTAGGAGTTCTCAAATGTGAAACACTTGTCTTTTTAGTAGCATGTTTCCCTGAGTTGTTGATATGAACTCCAGCCAAGAGAATGGTAATTACTTGTATGCCTTCCACCCAGCCGTTTGTGTTAGAGACATTTCCAGCATACAAGTTATATACATATAAGGCTGTCATGGTTTAAAATGGTAAGTTTGTGACACCACTTGTCCCTGTCTGAATTCTGAAATTGGTAGGGTAAGAAGAATGGGAAGAAGGGAAATAAAAATACCTGTTTTATTACTGATGGAGCAGATAGAGAGTGTGGCTTATGTTTGCAGCATCCTAATCCTTGGGTGTTGGTCTCCTCATTTGCACCCAAGAATTAGACAGACTCATTCATACAGTCTCAGGCAGAGCCACAGAACCACAGGTTTCGCCCTACAGGCTTTTACCTCCACACTTACTCTATGGCCTGGGGCAGACCGGAACACCTGCTCAGCATTGAAAGGTGGATCCCAAAATGAGGTAAATAACAAAAGGGTTCTCAAAGCAAGCCCAGTTCCTATTTCCAAAGTCACCTGTCAAGTCACTCCTTGGCTCCAAGGAAGGCACAGATGGGAGTAGAGAGAGGTCAAAAAGGTTATCTAACAGGACATTCCTCCACATGGAAGAAAACATCAGGATGAGGAATTACTTTCTCTTTAAATAAAAGCAATGTGAGTAATAGTCAACTGTGGACATAGTGATGGATCATTTGCATGAAAATTCTAATCTTTCCACTCATTCAGAAAACATGTAATGAATCTCTGTTTTGTGACTAGAAGTATAGTATAATCTATAACTACACAATATGTTCAAAAGATAATTTAAAAATTATGTGAGGTATTCACAAATTTGAGATCTACATTATAATGTTAGAATCTTTGAATCTTAGTTAAGTTTTGAAATCATTGAGATAACATCTACATCTTTTTATAGACAAAATATAGTCTGGGAAAACAATAAGCTACTTTAAATTCAACCAACTTCAATAATTCAATTTTTATCAGATGTTTTACATTCACAATTATTTCAAGATCCAAACTTCCAAATTTTGTCTTTATCTGAATTTTTTTTGCCTCCCAGATATGTGATGCCTCCCTATCAATGCCTATACCCCATTTACTTAACAGAAATGCTTTATGAGTTCTGTTAAAGTGAAGAAGAATCATACTTTGTTCCATTATTCTCTCAAAGATGGACTTCATTAAAACATGATTCATTGGGTCTTTGCCAAGCAACAGAGATATAGATAAGTAGTATAACAAGAACCTTCTGGCTTTTCAGTAACAAGCACCAATCAATAGGATTATGCTAAATTTCATGCTATTGCAGGTCATATTTTATCAAGGTTCCACTGCACTTACAATAAACAATACCCCACTATGTCAATCCCTTTATTAACCCTCATAGTAAACCTTTAGGTCTGAAAAACATCCACTGCAAACCTCTTAAGGTAAATGGTGAAAATACTAGAAAAGTAAAATATGATGATTTTTATGTAACTTCTAAAATATGTTGAAAGCATATAGTTTTAAAAAGAAAAATTTTACTGTTGCATAAATGAATATTTTAACATAATAACATAAATAAATATAGTTAATATTTATTCGGTGCTGTCTAATGGCCATTGGGTTTAGGGCCTTACAGATATTATGACATATATCAAGTTCATGATAGTCCTATGAAATAGACCATTATCTCTCATATGTGAAGAAACTGGAGTATAAAGGAAACAACATTTAGCCAAAATGGAAGTGTTTAAGTAATTGCTTAAAATCACAGTTAATAAATATAAGCAAGCCATCCTGGATATAAACAAGGGTCTGCAGAACTCTGGGCCCATACTCTTAAAATACCTTGCCTCCAAAAATCCCACCAAATGAGAATACATATCTACATAAAGTTGTTCACATACTGTTAAATGCCATTGTAAATAAATACAACATGTAATGTGTTTGTATAGCATACATTATATTATCTACCCACAGGCATATATGAATTATAGACATTCTTACCTTGTTTATAGACATGCTTATAGATGGACTTGAAACTGCATCTCTCTGCAGATTTGTAGACACTCAGACTATACCAGAGTCCTACTAATTTCATGTAAACCCAAGTAACCTCACTACTAAAAAGTAAAAGCCTAATACTTTATGTACACCAGCAAACCCAAAACATACTTGAAAAAAATTATACTATAATACACACACATATTTATATATATCCTATATTAATATGACTGATGAGATAAATAGATCAAACCTTACCTGAAGTTGAGTCTGCAGGAACTTGGATGTACTGTGCATATATAAATTATATATTCCTTTAAATTGTGAATTGTACAGGATAGTTGTTGTTTTTCAATTCCCAACTGAAAAGGAAACAAAGGATACAAGTCCCTATTTAGGTTCCTTGAGTGTAAATACCTCTCAATCTTTAACATGCATCAACATCAAGCAGATACCACACCTCTTGAGTTTACAATTCAATCGGTCTGGATTGGGTCTTAGAATTTTCATGATGAACTCAATCATGGACTATGCCAATGATGCTGGTTCAGGGACCACAATTTAAGAAAAGTTCATCAGACCTAGCTCAAGAACCAAGATGGAAGCATAGGTAAATGCCTGTACTCTCTGCCTCCAATAACCACATTAAAATTACACTAAAATCAGAACAACCATCATCCAGAACCACCTAAAAGCTGGCTGAATGGAAATCTTACAACTAGAGAAGGAAAGAAGAAAGCACATTGAGATGGTAGGAGAGGCAGAGGCCTGGTCCGGGCTGGCAAGGCACCCACATGGGCCGCTTTTTTAATTGGGAGGGAGATCTTCTCTGTGGAGGCCGTCCATGAGGAGCAAGGGGTCTCAGCCTCACACCAGACCCCCAGCCCAGGCTTCCAGAGCTGGGAAGAAAAATCCCCATAACTATGGGCTGTAAAATCCAGCAGGGATTGGGCTCAGTGACACGGAGGTTACTAGAGACCCAGCTGTCCCTTTTAAAGGCCCGGCCCACGGACAGAACTTACAAGGTCCTGCTTCCTCTGAGCTCCAGCACTAGGGTGAGGGTCTGTGGGACACAGACACATAAGAGGAGGAGCTGGATTTCCTGCCCTGGGGCAGGAACTTGGGAGCAGCTTTCTCCCAGATGGAGGTGCTTGCAGGGATCATTGTTCTCAGGACTGACTGGCAGCTGAATCTGAGTTTCCATCAGTGTGGCCCACACTGTTAGCTCCACCCAGGTGATTCCCTGAGACTTTGCCCCATCCAATTTGTAGCTCCACCCAACCTGCTTGCAGTGGCTTTTGCATATGAATGGCCTGTCCTTGCTTAGTCTTTAGACTTTGCTGAAATCTCTCAAACAAGCTGCAGCTGGGTCAGTGCGCCCTGCACCTATCACAGCTGGGCCTCACCTGGGCACTTCCAAACCTGATACACATAGGAGGTATTTGCAGATCTCTCTGTAGCTCCCGCCTGGAGGCCCAAGGCAGTGGCTGACTTTGCACCTCCCTGGAGGCCCCAGAGCCAGTGTACCCAGTGGACAGCTTCAGACCATAGCAGATTATACATCCACAAGCAGCAACACTCAAAGGGAAGACTCAGTGAGCACCAAAACCCCACTGAAGCAAGTCCTGCTCCATAGAGGTGTCTCCTGCACAGTAGCTCTCCAACTGTAGCCACAGCTGGTCCTCACAGCCAATTGGCCTGGAGATCAATTTCTCCCAGTGATACCAACAGCAATCAAGGCTCAACTACAATAAGACAGTGCCCACATAGGGGCACAGCTAGAGTGCCCAGCTCAGGTGACTGGGGAGGCTGAGCCACTGGGTCCCACAACACCTACTACACAAGGCCACTCTACCAATTCCAGGAGACATAGCTCTACCTAATACACTGAAACGAACACAAGGAAGCAGCCAAAATGGGAGACAAAGAAACATGTCACATAGCAAGGGCCAACAACTAAGACTGCCCAGCAAAGCTCTCATTTAAAATTGAGGGTCAGATAAAGAGCTTCACAAACAAAACAGCTAAAGGAGTTCATCACCACCAAACCAGTACTACATGAAATGTTGAAGGGTATTCTTTATGAAGAAGAAAAAGAGATAAAAAATATGAACAATAAGATGGAAACAAGTACATATCTATAAAAAATTGAATCTAGCCCTGACCAATTTGGCTCAGTAGATAGAGCGTCAGCCTGTGGACTGAAGGGTCCCAGATTCGATTCCAGTCAAGGGCATGTACCTTGGTTGCGGGCACATCCCCAGTAGGGGGTGTGTATGAGGCAGCTGATCGATGTTTCTCTCTCATCGATATTTCTGACTCTCTATCCCTCTCCCTTCCTCTCTGTAAGAAATCAATAAAATATATTAAAAAAAATTGAATCTAAAAAGTCAAAATAAACAAATAAGTAATCTAATGAACAAAATAAACTGGTGAACAAAATAGAATCAGAGGCATGGAACAGACTAATGAATTTCTGAGGGAAAGGGGATGGGGGCAGGAAGAGATTAACCAAAGTTCTTACCTATGGACACAGACAGTGGTGGTGGTGGTTGGGGGCGGGGGAGGCTGAAGGCCTGGGGTGGGGTGGGAACTGGGTAGAGAGGGGCAACGGGAGGAAAAAGGGGGACATCTTTAATATTCTCAACAATAAAGATTAAAAAATAAATTAAAAAAAAATAAAGCCCAAAAGAAAAAGAAAAATGTTAATCAAACTTTGGCCGTTCCCCTTACCACTGTGGTGCAGATCAAATCTCCCGGTATCAGTTGCTTTGCAAGGACATGAACAGATGAGGAATACAGGCTTCAGAAGTAGTTGGCAAAGCGGTTCTCAGAACCCAATATATTAGAATCACCTGAGGAGTTTCTAAAGCCTCCCATTGCTTAGTCCCCACCCAATACAAATTAAATCAGAATCTTAGGCACTAGTACCTCTAATGCATCTCAGGTGATTCCAGTGTGCAGCCAAGTTTGCGACTAAGTGATAGTAAGAAATATCCAGCAATGTCCATGCCCAATGGTGGCAAGCAGCAGCTGGCATACTATAGATCGCAATAATATGAAGATTGTCAATCACTATGTATTGTTTTTCTATCAAATATATAAAAATGTATAGTCAATACTGACATATTTTAACTTTTAATCAATACTGACATATTTTAACTTTTAAAAATACAAAAGGCAACTATAATATAATTATGGCTTCCCTCTTAACTTTTCTCTCTGTTTCTCTCTCACTCTCTTCAACATTTACATGTTTCTCAGCTCTTCAAATATAGCCCAGAACAACAGTTTATGTTCCATATGTCAAAATGATACAACAAGTAACTTGAAAAATAGGGCATAATTGTTAAACATACAGAATCTAGTGTCTGGCACTTGGGGTTCAAACTTTGGATTCATACTTGGTAGCTGTATGACCCTGAGTAAGTTCCTCCAATTGTAATCTGTCAAGAGAGCCTAATAACAGTACCTGCTTCCTATGACTGTGCACATAAGTGAAATAATATTAGAAGGTAATTAATACATAGGAAGGACTAAAATATAAGTTGTGTTATTCTATTTACTTTTATTTTCAAATTGGTGTTTATTTACTCTTGCTTAAAAAATAAAAAAATAAAAATAAAAAAACTTTTTAACAGTTTTATCTGAAATTTAGACCAAAATATTTCTGATTGTTGCACCTGTGCTGAATTTATTTATTTTAATAATTATAGATAAAAATCCATGTTGCTGCCTTTAATAGAAATTAAATGAATATGGCAAGGAAGGCAGGGATGATTTTTGGTTGATATTTGAGACAGACTATAAAATAAATTTAATCATAAAGAAATAGAGTGAAAAATTTCTGAAAAGTATATATAAAATTCTATACAGTTATGTCCTCAATCTACTCCTGAGCACTATTAACAAATCTATTTTAATATATTAATTAGTTATATCTTATGCTTCTATTCTTTGGACTAGAAATCACTAAATTTAAACATGCAGCTTTTGATAGTTTTTTTACTCTTCCATTTCTTTTCCAGTTTATATTTATTACTTATATTTACAGCTATATAACTGCATGGGCACTTCTTACATATAAGAAATAGTATTAATTATGTCACAATAATAGTTTTATAATGTGACTAGTCATGAAGAACTTCAGTAAAAAGTAGTTTATTAACAAGAGCTTTTTACTATGTGTTATGCAATTGTTCACTTAGAGTTAAACATATGCTTTAAAATGAGTTCAACTGTCATCTCTTAAAAATTATTTTCCCTACTTTGGATAATATTAATATCTTTATTTTTAGTCAAGCAATTCATATAAATGTTAAAGGCATTACTTTAAAAATATTTATTGATTGCCCTTTTAGAGTAAATGAAAATTAACAGAACAGTACTATAAAAGCCATGAATTATGGTGAGATAACCTAAAAACAGGGGTTGGCAAACATCTATAATAATAAAAGGGTAATATGCTAATTAGACTGGCCATCTTCCAACATCATTCCAGACATCCTTCCTGAGGAAGCTGGGGTGGAGGGAAGCCAGCCCAGGTTCCGGGTGCCTGCAGGAGGGAAGCCAGTGCTGGCAGTCGGGGGAAGGAAGGCCTACTCTTGCATGAATTTCCATGCATCAGGCCTCTAGTTAACTATAAAGGAAGGGCAAGATGCTAAATATCTTAGGTTTTGTAGGCCACTTACTCTCTCATATTGTTCTTTTTCAACAACCATTTACAAACATAAAAATCTTTCATGGCTTGGAAGCTAAACAAAAACAGCCTGTGAACTGGATTTGGCTCATGTCCTATATTTGGCTGACCTTGGACCTAAAATGCTTTTAAAGTATATTACCATTAATACCATTGCAATTTTTGAACCAAGACTTGAATAAGATCATCTGCAAGTTTTCAACCACATTTAGAAAACATCATGAAAGTAACCAAGAAATGAAAATGGTTACAAATCTGCATAATTAGTCTAGAATTGTGGAAACCGAATGATTCAGTAACACTGAGTTATACAATAGCAATACTACCAGAATAAGCATAAAGAACACCTAAAATAGAGACAGCTGTATATGATTTACTTTAGCTTTAGCCATAAAATTCAATATCATGTGCCAAGAGTCAAGAAATAAAAAGGTACAGACTTTTAGTAATGAAGTGTCACCCACAGAAGAGGAAAATAAATGCAAATATTACATATCCTTGAATAAGGACAATATTCAGTAACATAGGATGCAATTATTGGTCATGAATCCAGATCCAAAAACATATGCATACTTTTATTTTTAAAGCATGCATAATGACCCTATTTTTGTTGGAAACATTTCTTGTACCCTCAAAATGTACATTTTAAAATAAAAGTTTTCATTCTTTGACACAGATTAAATTACACTCTATTGATATAACTTAAACATGGTTTATGTAGTTAATAATGTTTCTGGCTAAGCCAGTTAAAAATTGCTTAGCTGTCTCTTTTTAAAAAATGTTTTTGTTATTGTTATTCTTTGGAAAACTTTGAGAACACAAGCATATGACTTATATACATAAATATATTGCATCCATTCATATATTTTAAGAATCACTGGGCTTGTAATAAGATACTTTTTCCTAAAAGACTGTCTTTACTTTAGCCTGAACACTTCAGTAGTCATTATCAGTCAAATCCCAGGAAAGGAAAACAAAACAAAACAAAAAGCTGTGCTAGAAGTCCCATTTCAAGACCAATTGACTTTATTGCCTACATCCCGATTCTGCAGAATTGTTTGGGAAATGAAGCAGAAGAGAGCTGCTGAGAAAGCACAGTAGGAATCCATCCAGCAAAAAATTAATATGAACTAAATCACATCATCTTGATATAGTACAGACTATTGTGAAGAAGTATGAAAGGCTAACTATGTCTTAACTGGAAAAAGAAAACAGAGGTACACATCTGCAATTTATAAGAGGCCATTTATATTATACACAAATAAATAATATAGTATTAATATATTTATTACATTAAAACCTAGTATTTTGAAGTGTTTTTGACATATATGTTTATATAAATGTAAAATGTATACTAAAATGCTTGCATCTATAAAGCTTGCTATTTCCTGTCTTGGAAACTTTGTCTAATCATCCAAACTCTGTTCTTAAGGTTAATTGGAGAAACTCATCTATTGCTGGTGAAAACATGACCATAATTTTGTTTTTGGAACTCATGGCATTAGTGTTTTACTGAATCTCCATGAGGTAACCACTTCGGATCAGTTACTAAGAAGTGGGGGAGGAGATCTGAGAAAAGGGATTCTGTGCCCACAAAATATTCAGCAGTTAGGAGCAGTTCTTTTGCTGAGGGCTTAACAAGAGCAGTGCTGATGCACCAGAGCATTATTGGTGATGAAGGAGAAACAATGCAGTTGGCATTTCAGCACTGAATATCTATTCCTAACTCCTATTATGAAGATCTGTCAGCATCTGCTTCCCATAGGTTTACTGACACAAAACATCTCCCTAAATGATTAAATAAACATTTGTTAAATTTTAACATAAATTGTTCTCTTTGCTTGTTATGGTTGGGTAAATACACATTACCCAACACACTCACTTAAGGGGATAAGTCAGTTTTGAGCCTTCGGCAGTAGTGGGCTCATAGAACTTCAACAATGGCCCCTGTTTGCTAAAGAAGTTACTCTGACTAATCATTTCTACTTATCATTTATTAATTATTTAGACAAACACTTATATACCTGCTACTTTGTTCGCTAGGATCTGTGAAGAAATATTTAAATGTTTTCCTACTCTCAAGATTTGGGGAGAAAGACTGTAAAGCACAAGATTACCATCTCTAGAATAGAAGTCTACAAGAAAGACAGTGCTAGGTCCTGTCCCCTTTTAGTGATATTCTTTGAAGGTAAAACTGACCAGAGAATGACCTATACACTCATTTTGGTGTATCAGCATATTGAATGACACACCTAGAACGCTGACGAACATTCTGTTGAGATTCTCATAAGATCTCCCCTAAAATTCTCACTTTTAGAAAACAAATAAAAACCTTGAAGACAAAGGAACCAGTGAGTGCTCTCTCTCCAGAGCATGCCCATGGCTTTTATCATCAGGCCTGTATCTTTGCTTTCTTTTGCCCAAGCTCTAAGGCTTCTAGCAACCAGTGGAGAAGTGGGCAGCAGCAGCTCATCCCAGGCTAAACCCTCCCCCCCAACCCTGAACCTGTCTCCAAGGGCCCTTCTTTTGCCTCTGTAACTTGTTTCCTGAGTCCACACAGCCCAGCTGTCTCACTCCTTCTGTGACTGTCTTTCTGAAAGTCCAAGGCAACTCTCTGAGCAGACTGCTCAAATCTTCTTTGAGTGTACTTTTGTTTAGCATGCAAAATAAACTTCTCTACAGAATTCAAGAACTGAGAGCCAATATGGCCAGTAACAAAATAAAGACCTTCTGCCTTTGTGATTTAATAGACTCTCTTTTATGTTTTTATATAATTGATAAAATATTAACAATAGGTATCTAGTAATGCAGTGCTATAATTTTATATCTGAGGCAGTTCCTTTCAAAGTGTCCATTTTGTCAGATTGAAGAACTACTATATGAAAATGGAAACAATATGTTTGAAATGAGCTGATCTGCTCTATTGTCTCTAGAAAGCCTTCATCTATTTTTGGAATGTGAACACTGATGTGATAAAATACATTTTATCTTAATTCCAAGAATTCATATCCCTTTATATTTTTCCACTGAAATGTCATCATTTTCTGATTTTGTAAAAAGTATGCAATAACTTTTTCCTCTCAGAGATAAAAAAAAAATATTAATCTAAGACAAAAAATAAAATGACATGTTCTTAGTGGTGCATCACAAAGTCAACACTTTATGAAACACATTTGGAATTTTGGCTTTCTCTTCCCAACCATAAATTACAACTTCATGGAACTTATTTATAATAGTTATTATAAATATAACTCTTTCTCTAAAACCCTCAAAAATAATTGCTATTCAAACTAAAAAGTGTACAATGAGATAAGTATCTTGCTGATTTGTGAAAAGTTATGGTTTTGTGCTAGGCAGTTAGACAGACAAGAGCAGTACAGGAAGATGGGCCAGGTATGGAAGATTACCAGGGCAGAAAGCCCTGGGCGCCTAGCAAAGGACAATTGTAGGGTGGGACCTTACCCCCTTTTCTCCCCTAGCATATTGCTGGTCATCCGGTTTGGTCCCCCTGACCTTTCTTCCCTACAGATAATATCTGGGCCTCAGTTGTATTTCAGTTCCAGGCCCAGAAGAGTAACAAAACCAACCACAGCTGCATTGAATAATGACCCCCTGCTCTGGTGCCCACCAATCAATCAATGGAGACCACAACCCTGAAAGACCACACCTGGAATGCTGCTAGATATTCTATTGAGATCTCCCCCTGGGACCTCCCCTAAAATCTCCACCCTTAAAACCTTTAGGATGGAAGACCCAGTGCACTCTGCCTCCCTGGAGTATGCCCGCACCTTTCCCTTTCCAATACATTTACATTTATATGTCACTTATTATAAGCTTTCATGGATTAAAAAGAATGACCTAAGAACAGAAAGTCAATTCTTTATATTCACATTTGTGATTAATAGGAGGTGGACCACTTATTTATCTGTTACATATTATTATGTACTAGAGACCCGGTGCACGAAATTCGTGCACAGAAGGGGGGTTCCCTCAGCCCAGCCTGAACCTGTCCAATTGGGAACCCCTTGGGGGATGTCCAACTGCTGGTTTAGGGACCACTGGCTCCTAACTGCTCACCTGCCTGCCTGCCTGATCATCCCTAACTGCCCTCCCCTGCAGGCCTGATCTCACCCCCAACTGCCCTCCTCTGCTGGCCAATTTGGTTCTGATTGGTCGGTTCCTATGCCAGTCAGTGTCAAAAGCTCCATCTCCTAGACAGCCATTGGTTCTTCATAGCACCCACATTTGTTTCTGATTGGTTGGTTCCTATGCCAGTCAGCATCTCCAGACCTATCTCTGGGCCTGATCAGAGAGGCGGGGCTGAACAGCAGCCCTATAGAGGTCGGGAGAGAAAGAAAGGGCCAGCTGCTGGCAAAACCTGGAAAGAAAGAGGGATAGAAAGAGAGAGGCAAGTACTGATCAACAGCTGCCACGGAGGCTGAGGATAAGACCCTGTCTCTCTCTTGGTCTCAGCCCCCTGGGCAGTCAGTGCTGGGTCACCATGGCAACCCAGTGCTGACTGAAGGACTTCTGGGTTGTTCAGCCTTTGGTGGTGATTGGTCCTTAGGATAATGTATATTATACAGGTACATTATTCTTAGTAGAAAAACAAGATGATATCAGAAAATGAAAGACCTATAAACTGCTGCAATACGAAAGTAAAATATATTTATTCAGAAAAGTCATAAAAAGGAAAAATAGCTCTTTTGAACTATTTTTTGGTCCTTTCCAAATACTAATTACAACTGGTACCATATGCAGTTTAAAATAGAATCCAAATGACTGCTGATTGTTGTAATGGAATTCACAAAGTATAAGTAATCAGAAAAAAAATCAGAGTTTGCCATGCATGGAGTTCAATAATGTGCAAAATTGGCAGCTTTCAAATTGTTTTAGTGCATGAATCCAAATAAGAAAATTATGGGTGATTTTGACATTCAGTTATAAATTCCATGTACATGATTTACAAAGAATGTAAATATAGGAATAATCTGGATACAAGTGTCCAATAAATTGATAGATTCCATTGTTTCCAATATAAAAACATCATAAAATTATTTAATGATTTAGTCTACACAGTTCTAGAAAAATAGTATTTATTGTTTTTATGTAAATTTTAATAAGATATATATGCAGATCTTCCTATATATTTCCAATGGTCATCTTAAGTTAAAATACAATTTTCAGAAAGGAAATGAAAATTATATTTATTTATAAATGTTGGCAAGTGTTAGGTAGGTGACATATTTTATAAGAATTTGATACATTTATGAATATTTTTAAATTAATCATTTAAAAATTAAACTTATCTATCCTATAATTTTAAACACATCCAAACAATTAACTTATTTTATACTTAATGAGAATATGAATGTATTTATAAATTATATTTCTGAATATTTAATTAAATTTGACTTCTAGTTATTTTCCTACTCAAGAGTTTAAAATTTTAACAAGTGGTAAGATTATTAAACACTTTATGAGAACTCTAAAAAAGAAGTAGAAAATGGTAATTAAATATAAGAAGAAAAATCAAAAGTATTATAAGAGCAAATGAAACTCTAAGTTGATGAAATTGAAAACACGCACACCGAAAAAATGAGAGTACAAGTCAAGCCATCAGAGTATAGCACTGCATAGGTTCTTATACAATTTTAAATTTCACAAGGAGAGATTTCAGCAACTGTTTAAGTTTTGAAATCTAATTTCAACTACTTTCAACTTTGCACAATTTTCCCAAAATTTGATAATTAGATTCGTTAAGTGATGAATCAGAGAATGTGAGTATTAATGATGCTCATATTTTATTAACACATATTTTATTGTGTCCCTCTAAAAAAAACCATAAATGTGATGGTATTTGGAGATTATCCCTTTGGGAGGAAATGGGGTTAGACAAAGTCATGAAGGTGATTCCCTGGTTCCACTAAGTCAGTGCCATATAGGAAGAGACACTAGGGAGATTGCTCACTCTCTGCAATGTGAGGGCACAATAAGAAGGGGACAGTCTACAAGCCAAGACAAGATTTCTCACCAGCAACTGAATTGACTGGCACCTTGATTTTGAACTTCCCAGCCTCAAAACAGTAAGAAATAAATTTCTGTTTTTTAAACCACCCAGTCTTTTGTTATAGCAGACTAACCCGACGAATACAGTTATCAAATAGAGTATCCAGCATGGCACATCACTCCTATGGTGGGAGTGGGCTTGGTGTGCTTGTGCTTGTGGGACAAAGAGGCCCTCTTGAATGCATGTGCAATTAGATGGGTGAGGAAAACAGGAAAGTAGTGGGAGATGAATTCAGAGCAGTAATTGGGGGCCTGGTCATGTTCTCTTGTAGGTCATACAAAGTTTTGGCTTTCACTGTGAATAAAATGGGACATCAGGTAGAGTTTTGAACAGAGGGGCATGTCTTCTAAATATTTAGAAGTTTCTAAAGAAACTACCTGGGATTGAAGATTTCTTTTTTGGGTTATTTTTATATGCAACTTCAATATTCTTAGTAATTATAGGGCTATTCAAATTACCTGTTTCCTAAAAGATGAGCTGTAGTACTTTGTACTTTTTGAGGAATTGGCTCATTTCACCATGTTGTCCAATATATATGTCTGTGGAGTTGTTTGGAGTATTCCCTTATTATTTTGTTGTCTGCAGTGAGTGTCTGTAATGATACCCTCTTTCATTCCCAAGTTTAATAATTAGGACTTGACACTTGTTTCCCCTTTTTATTTTGATAGTGTTTTGTCAATTATAGTAATCTTTTCAATGATCCAGGTTTTCATTTTATTGATTTTCTCTACAGTTTTTTTCTTCTTTCTGTTTCAATGTCATTGATTTATTCATTATTTTCTACTTTCTGCTTGTTTTGAGTTTACTTTGCTCTTTTTTCTATTTTCTTTTTAAATTTTTTTATTTTCTTAAAAAAAAATATATATATATTTATTTCAGAGAAGAAGGGAGAGGGAGAGTTAGAAACATCAATGATGAGAGAGAATCATTCATCCCTTGCCTCCTGCATGCCCCCTACTGGGGATCAAGCCCACAACCCAAGCATGTGCCCTGACCTGGAATCAAATAGTGACCTCTTGGTTCATAGGTTGAGGCTCTAGCTATGTTCCACGCCACACAGACTTCATTTTCTTTTAAACTTGTCAAAGTTTGTTTTTTGGCCCTGAATATGGTATATCTTGACATGTATATGCCATAGACATTTAAAAAGAATGTGTGTCTTCTGCTTTTCTTGGATTGAAGCACTCTATAAATATTGATTAGATACTGTTGGTTAATGGTAGCGTTAAATTCTATATTCTTTCATTCTTCATCTGCACTTGTGGATTTGCTCATTGATTTTCAGTTCTGTCAGTTTGTGCTTCACATTATTTGTCAGCTCTGTTGTTTGGTGCCTACATATTTAAGACTCCCATGTTATTTTGGTGGGTTGATCCTTTTATTGTTATGCAATGTACCTTTCTTTCCCTGATAATTTTCTTTGTTCTAACATCAACTTTATATAATATCAAAATATCAATATGCTATGCTTTTCTTTATTTGTCAAGTACAATAGCCTTTCAATATTTTTTGTATTAGTTTCAGGTGTACAGCATAGTAGTTAGACAATTATATAATTTATGAAGTGATTCCCCTGATAAGCCTAATATCCACCTGGCACCATGCATAGTTATTACAATATTATTGACTATATTCCCTATGCTGTAGTTTACATCCCCATTACTGTTTTCTAACTATCAATTTGTATTCCTTAATCCCTTTACCTTTAGCACCCAGCCCCCTAACCCTCCTCCCATCTGGCAACCGTCAGTTTATTCTCTGTATCTATGAGTCTGTTTCTGCCTTGTTCACTTATTTTGTTCTTCAGATTCCACATATGAGTAAAATCATAAAGTATTTGTCTTTCTCTGTCTGACTTATTTCACTTAAAATAATATCCTCTGGGTTCATCCATGTTGCAAATGGTGAGATTTCATTCTTTTTTAAAAAAATATTTTAATCCTTACTATAGGATATGTTTTTGTTTTTTAATTGATTTTAGAAAGAGAGAAAGGAAGAGGGAGAGTGAGAAACATTGATCAGTCGTCTCCTGTGAGGACCTTGACCAAGCTTGAACATACAAGAATGTGACCTGACCAGGAATCTAACACATGATCTTTCAGTGTAAAGGATGCTGCTCTTCTAACCAACTAGGCCACACCAATCAGTGCAAGATTTCATTCTTTTTTGATGGCCGAGTAGTATTGTATATATGTACCACAACTTCTTTGACCACTCATCTATTGATGGGGAACTTAAGTTGCTACCATATCTTGACTATTGTAAATAATGCTGCAATGAGCATTGGGGTGCATATATCTTTTCAAATTACTGTTTCTTTTGATTAATGTTTGCATGGTATACTTTTATTATCTCTTCACTTTCAAACTACATATACAGGCATACCTTGAAGATATTGAGGTCTCAGTCCAGACCACCAAAATAAAATGCATATTACATAAAGCAAGTCACACCAATTTTTGTTTCTCAGTGCATATAAAAGTTATGTTTCAGCCATACACTAGTCCAATGACTGTAAAATAACATTGTCTTTAAAAAAAAATAGACATACCTGAATTAAAAAATATTTCATTGATAATATTTCATTGAGCCTTTAGCTAGTGGCAATCTTTTTTTGCTAGTGGAGGACTGTGCCTTAGTGTTGATGGCTGCTGACTGCTCAGGAGGGTAGTGGTTGTAGTTTGGGGTAGTTGTCACACTTCTTATAATAAGGGGACAATGAAGTTTGCCATATAGATTCTCATCTTTTCATGAATGATTTCTCTGTAGCATGTAATGCTATTTAATAACATTTCACCCACAGTAGAACTTTTAAAATGGAGTCAATTCTCTCAAACCATACCTATGTTTTATTGCACTAAGTTTATGTAATATTCTAGTTCTTTTGTTGTCATTTGAACAATCTTCACAGCATCTTAAATTAGAAGTAGATTTCATCTCGATAAAACACTTTATTTGCTTATCCATAGAAGTAAATCCTAATCCATTAAGGTTTTACCATGAGATTGTGGCAATTCAGTCACATTTTCAGGCTTCACTTATGGTTCTAGTTCTCTTGTTATTTCTACATTGGTTGTAACTTTCTCGACTGAAGTCTTGAAGCTCTAAAAGTCATCCATGAGGGTTGGAGTCAACTTCTTCCATTATCATTAATGTTGATATTCTGATGTTTTCCCATGAATTGAAAATGTTCTTAATGGCATCTAGAATGGTGAATCCTTTCCAGAAAGTTTTCAATAGACTTTCCTCATATCCATCATAGAAATTACTACACATGGAAGCTATTGCATTATGAAAGTATTTCTTAAGTAATGACTTGAATATCAAAGTATCTCCTTGATCCATAGACTGCAGAATGCATGCTGTGTGAACAGGCATGGAAATGACATGAATAGACCATCAATAGATGAGTGGATTTAAAAACTGTGGTACATCTACATAATGGAATATTACGCAGTGGTAAAAAAGGAGTTTTTACCATTTGCAACAGCATGGATGGAACTGGAGAGCATTATGCTAAGTGAAATAAGCCAGTCAGAGAAAGATAAATATCACATGATCGAACTCATTGGTGGAATATAATGAACAACATAAACTGATGAACAAAAACAGATCCAGAGACAGAGAAGCACCAATCAGACTGTCAAACCTCAGAGGGAAGGTAGGGGAGGGTGGAGGTAAGGGGGAGAGATCAACCAAAGGACTTATATGCAAGCACATAGGCCTAACCAATGGACACAGACAACAGGGGGGTGAGGACATGATAGGGGGGGTCGGGGGTAATTTGGGGATAAGGACACATATGTAATACCTTAATAAAAAAATTTAAAAAATAAAATGACATGAATATTATTGTACATCTCCATCAGAGCTTTTGGGTTACTAGATGCATTGTCAATAAACAGTACATTTTGAAAGGAATCTCTTTTTTCTGAGTAGTAGGTCTCAATAGCAGGCTTAAGGTAATCAGTAATCTGTGTTGTAAACAGATGTGCTATCTGTTACCCAGGCTTTGTTGTTCCATTTGTTGTGCTTTTATATTATGTACTAGAGGCCCAATGCAGGAATATTCCTGCAAGAATAGGGCTTCCTGTGGCCGGAGTGAAGCAGAGAAGGGAGCGAAACTCACCGAGGAGGGCTTCGCTCCTGCCTCTGCTGCCCCGCTTGCTTCCCTCCCATCTCCACCGCCCAGCTTGCTTCTCCACAGATTCACTCCCTTCTGCAGCGCTTGGCTCCTTCTACATTGTCTTCAGTCTTCGCTCCGCACCTGCATATGCAAATTAACTGCCATCTTTGTTAGGTTAATTTGCATATATATCTGATTAGCTAGTGGGTGTAGCGGAGTGACACCAATTTGCATGTTTCTCTTTAATAGTGTAGATTTAGCTTTCTTTCCCCCCCCCCCTTAAAACTCATGAACGAACCTCTGCTAGATTCCATCTTTTCTTCTGCAGCCTTCTCACCTCTCTCAGCCTTCATAGAATTGAAGGGAGTTAGGGCCTGCTCTGGAGTAGGTTTTGAATTAATAGAATGTCAAGGCTGGTTTGATGCTCTACCCAGACCATTAAAACTTTCTCCATATCAGCAATAAGGCTGTTTTACATCTTTATCATATGTGTGTTCACTAAAGTAGCACTTCTAATTTCTTTCAAGAGCTTTTCCTTTGCATTCACAACTTGGCTAATTATTTGGTGCAAGAGGACTACTTTTCAGTCTCTCTCAGTTTTTGACATGCCTTCCTCACTAGGCATAATCATTTCTAATTTTTTTTATTTAAAGTGAGAGACATATGACTCTTCCTTCACTTAAACACTTAGAGGCCATTGTGGGTTATTAACTAAATTAACTTCAATATTTTTGTGTTTGAGGAGGGAGAGAACTCCCAAAGAGTGAGATAAATGGTAAAAATAGCTTCTCATTGTAGCAGTCAGAACACACATGTTAATCAATTAAGTTTTCCATCTTATATGAGCGTTGTTTGTGAAGCACCAAAACAATTACAATAGTAACATTAAAGATCACTGATCACAGATCATCACAATGTAAAATGATAATAATAAAGTTTGAAATATTGAAAGAGTTACCAAAATGTGACAAACACAAAATGAGCAAATGCTATTGGGAAAAAAATTGTGCCAATAGACTTCCTGGAAACAAAGTCACCACAAAGCTTTAATTTATTTTAAAAATTGCAGTAAAATAAGGAATGCCTGTATAATTATATTTGAAATGAATTTATTGTAGATAGCATATATTTTTATCAGATTTTAAAAAATCTATTCTATCTCTTAAATGGTATATTTAGATTATTTAATTTCAAAGAAATATTGCTAATTTTGGCTTAATTCTGTCATTTTGACTTTGTCCTCTATTCTTTCTGTTTTTCACTTATCAACTTTCTTATCCTTCCTGACTATGGGTTACTTGAAGATATATTAAAAATTCATTTTGTTGTAAATATAGTGTTTTAGAATTTATCTCTTCACAGAGTTGTTTTTTGGGGGTGGAAGAGGGATGATTGTTTCATTTTTTAGTAGTTGATCTAGCTATTATCTTATATATTATACTGAAAGGTTTCAAAACAGTCCTCCCCAAGTTATGCCATTTTGGCATATAATTGACCTGAAGGCAATCAAAACCCTACAAACTAAAAAGAAACTTTTACCTCTCCCTTAAAGAACTTAAATTTAGGGCCTTGCCCATAATGAGAGTTATTATCAGGGATAGCTTTATATGACCTACATATAGGAGGGCATACACCTAATTATTAAACACCTCCTCTTGTTATCATCCTATAAATTATCTTCCTCCCAACTGAAGCTCACTTCATCCTTGGCTCAGAATGCTATATATAACTCATTTGAACTCTTTCTCCCTGAACCTGTCATGTACGCAGACTCTCTGACTCTCTTCTGCATGTGGGGTTCACACATATATATGTATGTGATCACATTTAGTTATTTCCTCTTGTTGGACTGACTCATGTCAATTTGACTATTAGACTAGCCAGAAAAACCTAGAAGAGTAGAGGTATGTTTATTACTCCCTAACAATACATAAATGATCAAAATCTACCAGTGGCTACATTTTACTACTTCAAGTGAAGTATAGAGACATTGCCTCCCTTTGTGTACCTTCTTTTCTTTTCCTGTTAATAACACACTTGTCATACTTTCGCGATACACATTGAAACTGCATTAAGTGGTTGTAATTTTTGCTTCAACAATCAAACATAATTTTGAATGCTCAAAAGGAGAAGACCTTTTATTTATTATATTTAGGCATATTTTTACTCTTTATGTTTTGTTTTCCTTTCTTCCTGATATTCCAGATTTCTTCTTTTATCATTTTAATTCTATTTAGAGAACTTGTTTTATTTATTCTGTTATAATTTCTCTATTTGAAAAAAAAATTGTTTTCTCTTATATGATAATATCTTGATTCCCTCCTCATTCCTAGAAAATATTTTCACTGGATATAGAATTCTGGGTTGATAACAATTTTCATTCAGCATTTAAAAAGTGTAATACCACTGCCTTCTCTCCTATATAGTTTCTGATGAGGTAGCTACTGTCATTTAAATTGTTTTTCCATGATAGGTGAGATTTCAATTATGTCTGGTTCTTCAAGATTTTTATATTTTTATTAGTCTTCAAAGGTTTACTATAATGTTTCTTGGCATGGATATTATTGTGCTTATCTGTTTGGGTTTGTTAAGCTCTTGAATCTGTAGTTTTATCATTTTTGCACTATTTTGGAAAATGTAAGTCCTTATTCTTTAAACACTTTATCATACTGTCATAATATAGCCTTTCTTTCTGTGTCACTGACACAAATGTTAGATCTTTGGTCATAACCTCGTATGTCCTGGAGGCTCTGTTTATTTTGTGTGTTTTTACTCTGCTATTTAAATTGGTACATTTCTGTTGTTTTAACTTAAAGTTTACTCTTTCTTTTCTCTTTCCTTTCAATATGATCTTGAGTCCATCCATTGTATTTTACATTGCCTATCTACATTACATTTGGTTCCTCTTTATATCTTGTGTGTGCCTGTGTGTGAGTGCATGCGTGCGTGCGTGTGTGTGTGTACGCGCGCGCATGTGTACGTGTGTATTTTGTTTTTTTTCCTGGAACTAATTTTATTTTCATTTGCTTCAAGCATGTTAGCAATTGCTCATTTAATCATTTTTATGATGGGTCCTTTAAAATCCTTGTCAGATGATTCTAACATCTGTTTCATCTCAGCTACATCTGTTAGTTGTCTTTTCTCATTCAGTTTGAGATCTTCCTGGTTTTGGGTATAATGCGTAGTTTTCTATCAAAACACAGACATTTTAGATTTTCTATTATAAAACAATGCAGATTACCGAAATCTTGTGTTTTAGCACTCTTTGAAACCCATCTAGTGGGTGGAAGGAGCTGCTGCTTCATTACTGCCAGATGGAGTAGAAGTCCAGGTTCCAAATTCAGCCTCCACTGACATATGAGGCGAGGGGAGGGTTGGAATTCATCCTCCTCAAGTGTTCTTCATTGATACCGTGTTTATGTGTGTGTTGGGAAGAGAGGGATACTCTTGTTGCTGCCAAATGGGCATAAATGTCTCCATTTCCCATTAGGCCGGTTCTGACAACATTCCAGGGAGAGCGGGGAGGATGCTTCATGACCACTGGCTGGTAGTGAAAGTCCATGCTCCCACACATTCTCCACTGACATCCTGGAGTGGGGTGGGGAGCTAATTACTTCCTGGCAGGAAGGAATGTTCCAGCTTGTCACCCAGCCTTCTCTGATACCACCCTGGTATCCCCAATTGCCTTCTCTGATACCACCCTGGTATCCCCAATTGCCTTCTCTGATACCACCCGACGGTCCCCAGTTGGACTTTGCTAGCATAGGAGTGGGTGGGGCGACAGGTTTTTCTGTGATGTTTGGCTTGAGTAGTTTCTATGTTGCCTGCCCCTTTTCTGGTCCATTGCTGGAGAATGCAAGTTTGACTTAGGCGATTTGTTTTTCTGTGCCTGATGGTGTTTCAGAGTTGCTTACTAGTATTTCTTCAGTCTCCAGTCTGGGATATGTGAAGCAAAAATAAAACTAAGATACTTGCCACCATATTATTTCTTGGGTCCTGAGATGCCCAGCTGGGTTGCCGCCTTCTCTCTGCCTTTAAGAGGCTTCTTGGGTTTGTTTCACACATAATGTCCAGGAATTTGAGTTGTACTTAGTGGGAAGAATAGGATAAAGTCTGTCTATCTCCCCAGAAGTAGAAATCCTGAGTTAGGGTAATCATTCCTCTGACAGCCGCGTTGCAAGTAGGAGGCAAGTAGAGTCAGAGAGAGTAGTGAGGAGGCTACTGCCAGGATCCAGTGAATTGTGGGAAATGAGGGAGTGGAAAAGCAGAGCAGAGCAATATTCAAGGTGCACATTCCCCATAGCTGAAATGCTAAGAAGTCAGGCCTGAGCTGCTCTAAATTTTATGCAAGGTGGAAGTTTTTATTTAAATGACAGTGGAATTTTTACTAAATAAAAACTAGCTGCTAATACCTGAATGTATCTGAAAACCTGCGAAATCTAACAGATGAACAGAGATTCTGGAGTTGTTGTGTGTGTGTTTTTTTTCCTATGAAGGAACAATGAAAGAAAAAGAACCAAAAAAAAAAAAAAAGAGTGTCTCCTAATTGTACTCTGTCAAGCTCAGACATTTGTATAATAGATATATTAGTAACATATGGGTCTCTTTATGTGACTAAATATACTCCATTAAACCAGTCAGTACATTGATTTATCATGCTGTGTATAAGCTACCTTAGCAATTTTGGATCATTTCCTGTCATGACCATGTCCTCTCCCCATCCCTTCCTGCTCATGCTGATGCTAATAAGGTGATTCTCTCATTTCACAGAAAAAAAGTTCATCAATGGAGAGCCTCCCTCCACAGCAAAGGAAATCCACACTTCCCTAAGCCTCAAACTGCCCCAAATGTGCACTACACACTTTCAGTGTATGTTGAAATATATGTTGAAAATGTCAAAACTACCCTAAAGAGAATTATGAAGACAACTTAAAACAAGAAAAAAGAATACAGGACTTTTTCCCATTCAAAGCTGTAGCAAAAAACTCTCAGAGAGTAAGTTTTTCCAGAGGTGGAGAATGCTTGAATCTTTCCAGTGTAAATAGAGGACCTGCTGCCCAACCATTTTGCTGGGTGAAACAGTGCATGGGAAGAATCTACCTCAACACGCAGAAAAAACAGTTAGAAAAGGACCTTGATGTAGCAGAAGTTAGCAATCAAAATAAGCTGTGCTGGTGATTTGTGGGATTTGGGGACTGCAGCTGCCCACCCTGCCAACTAACCGGGAAAGGTAGTCCAGCTGTTTCCAGGGAAGAACCACAACAATGGGAATTCTGTTCTCTGGGAGACACGAGGATTAGCTGCCAGCGATCCCGGTTGTGTGTAGGACCACACACAACTCAATTCAAACAGAAACCCAAAGTGCAGCATTTGCGTGCCATGATATTTGTAAAAGTCTGAGCTAATCCCCCTACAGTAATGGCACATTCATGAAATAATTATATAGAAAGCAGTACTAATAATGGCCTTTTTAGAAAGAAGACTTCAAAAATGTTCATAGTTCTCTAACTTGTTTAAGTAGCTGCGCATTTTATTATCTAAACTGATTATAAAATACTAGAAGCCCCATGCACAAAGTTCATGCAAGAGGCCTTCCTTCCCCCGGTTGCTGGCATCAGCTTCCTTCTGGCACCCAGGACCCGGGCTTCCCTCGCAGCCCCAGCTTCATCCAGAAGGCTGTCCGGAAGGACATCCAAAAGGACCTCCAGTCTAACTAGCATATTACATTTTTATGATGATAGAATTTTGACATTTCTACCCGAAAGATATTTTCAGAAGTAAAAATTATAGGGACAATTACTGCTTCAGTTGGTGGCAGTCCATGCATATGCCCAACTCCTTCCTCATTGTATGTTTAGCCTTTTCCTTGACTATTCACTTTTCTTCCCTCATTCTTATTCAGGCAAGTAAAATTTCGTTCTATTTTAATTAACATTGTGCCTTTTTAAAGAAGATAACTTGATTCTTTTGGGGAACAACCAAATGCCTCAGTATAAAAAAAGGAAATTAGCAAGGCCAAGAAGGGAGCAGAGATGATCCTTGGCTTGTTATGTACTGGCTTCAAATGTTTCCATGGTTCTATATGACCCATAGGAGAAAGTTCAAATTTTTTTTTTTTTGGGGGGGGGGCATAAAAGTCCTCATTCCCACATCTCATCTTCAGCCACATATCCAGCTGCTTCCTGCTTTGCCCCCTATAATCTGACTGAAAATGTAACTCTTCAGTGTATCAAATTTGTCATTTTTATTCCTCTGTGGCTTGTCAGATGCAATGTCCTCTGCCAGTAATAAATGCCTTTCTGCAAACACCAACCCACCTAGCAAACTTGTGCTCATCTTTTCAAGTTCCAGCTCAAATTTCACATTAAGTCAGCCTTTCTTGAGCAATTGCATGCTGCGATCCAGTTCCATCCCCCATGCGTTTGCATACTTGTATAATAGTGTTATCACACTGCTTTAGAACAGATTGTTTATGTGCATGTCTCTCTTAAGTGGATTGTGAGTTCTTTAAAGACAAGTGTTTGTCAATTAACATCTATATTCATAGGATCTTATATCATTTTCTTGGTATATAATAAATGTGAGTAAATATTTCTTGTATTTTTTTTTAAGTCATATGTCAGTGAGACCATTTTTCATGTCTTGGTACCAACTGTTGGGCGCTGTCTCTCAGTCTCCAGCCTGCCCTCATCCTGCCCCTAACCAGGAGTGGAAAGGTCAGCTAAGGTAAACTGCTCCAGAGCATCTCCTTGGTCCACTGTCCATAACTCCCTGTAACACTATGCTACCCAAAAAAATAAGAAAAGAAAAGGGTGAGCCAGCACACAAATCCCAACACCTATGATGAAAAAGAATGAGGGAACTTTTTTTGCTAGAGATTCTTGTAGACTGTGGGGCAATAGTACAAAGGTATGGTATTATTGACACTTTTTTCAGGACCTTATTTCTTATATGAAATGTTACATATTTATTAGTCAAAATAATAGAGATATATACAAAACCATGGCACCCTTACTGAATCATCTCTCCTATACATATTTAACTCCATCTTCTAAAGTAACCAGGATTATCAATTTGATACCTATTCTTCCACATATTTTTAATGCATGTGTGCATATGTATGTATGGGATGCACTATTTGTTTTTTAATGATATTTAGAGCCAACATTATTATACATATTTATTTTTAGATTTTATTTTTTTTCTTTCTTTTTCAGTTTTTACCAAAGTTTGAAACTTGTCAGGACCTGAAGGTGGTGATGTCTATACATAGAGGGTAGTTAATATTGAGGACTTTCTTCTTCCTTCACTAAATACTGAATGCCACATATTTTGCCCCACTTTGCAGTCCTTCAATCAACTAGGAAATCAAGTAGGATTATAATTCCTTCACTTCAAAGAATGCTATTTCACACAATAACAACTTGTAACACACAGACAAGTCTGATTAGATCCCCCCTCTCCTTTCTCTCATGCATGTGCAAACTCATACATGTCTACCTAGAGGCAGAGGCAATGCCTCTGTTAACTCTATTTTCAACTTTTTTTCAAAAGTAGTTATGTTTTAGGATTTTTTAAAAATTTTGTGAGCAGAGATTCATTCAGCAAAGAGACCATGCTTTACCATGTTACCTCTAACAAATTTGGTACATTGTAGGTGCCAAATAAATATTTGTTGGGATGAATGAATTTCACACTACATGTTTGATGTTTCATCTTTCTTCACAGATTATGAATTCCATGGTATTCTGATAGCTAGATCTATATTATCTATATTTACTTTCTTTGATGATGGTCATTGCTTAAAGTATTTCTAATGAACCTCAGATTAATGCCATTTGAAGCCATCTAATTTGCAATTGAAATTAAAATTTGTCAGGAAGAATTTTATGAATATATTTGAAAAAAGTTGAATATAGCATCTGGGTGGAACAATACAGCAAGTGAAAACTGCCAACCAGTGGTAGTAGTGATGGTAATATGACAATAGAAGTATTTCTTCACTCAAGCAGAATATGCATGCTAGAGAGATGCTTATTTCAGTTTTTGCTCAGTCTTCTCGTAAATGCTCCATTCTGCTTTTCCATCCATTCTGCTTTCTATGCCTTTCATTCCCCTAAATGTGTACAAGATTTTAAAAAATAATAGTAACACTATCAAAAATAAGCTAAATCATTACCTAATACCCATGTTTCACAACATAATAGATATGTCTATCATTTTCTCTTTCTTTGTTAATGTGTGTCTGCATTTTTATAATTCAACTAAGGGTGGCATCAGAGAATATAGAGATTTACTCATTTTCCTACATTTTCATTTTATAGCCGAGGAAACTGAGACCCCAAAAAGCCAAATATCTTACTGACAGTTATGTAGCTAGTTTAGCAGAACCTCATTTGGAGATACATCTCCTGACATTCAGTCTGTGTTCTTTCCACTACACTTCATTATCTTTCAAATAAAGTCAGTATCTTTTCAGGACTGCTTAACTTAGACATGATTTAACTTGGGTATTAATATTAAATGTCTATAATGTAAAGAAAATAAATTAGCACCATTTTATTAGAAGTAGGATGCCAGGGCAATAGTTCTATTCTACATGTTTCTAGTAAGAAAAAGAAACTATGATATTGATAGCTTTATACATAGAAAAATAACCACCCAATATTTAGTAACTTCAATTAATATTTTTTTGAGTGCCAGACTAATACTAACATGTTTGCCATAGAATTTCTAAATTATGTCCACAAAATAATAATAGTTCTTATTAAAAATGAAGGAGGATAATGGGATACTTTAAACATGTCCTCATAACCTATTATGGAAAGAAACGCACACACACACTAACAGCTTTAAATTGATTCTCAGCAGTGCATTAAAAGTATTTTTGTTATATAAAGCTTCAGACATTGTCAGAGAAAAAGAAATCAACTGTAAAAGTAGATAATGTTTGTTATAGTTAGCATTGGCAGTCTTGATATTATCTAAATATTCTAAAGGAAGAGATTTTATCATCTATTTTACTGACGAGTATGCAGAAGACTTTTTCTAAATAATTTTTTACAATAGCATAATCTGATCAGCCCCTATAAACACACTTATTTGCTTCAATGAACTTTACTGCAAAAATATCTAGGTCTAATATTTATAAGGATATTCATTGCAGCGATGCTTACAGTGGTGAAAGGACAGAAATAGTCTACATTCTATCTATAGAAGACTGGCTCAAAAATCCACAGAAAGTACATATGGTGCAGCTGTAAAAATGGAAGAACTGCTTATGTATTGATGTGTAACAAATATATACCCCTGGACTACAAGGCTTCAACGGCACCACATTATTTGGGCCTCCCACCCCATGTGGGAAGTCTGAATCTGCTTGTAATAAATTTTCCACACTTTTGCTTAAAAAAAAATATCTAGGTCTACTGAAATACTTAGTAGGGCTGTTAGCTTTTTAGGTAAGATGGGAATGTTAAGCAGGAAATCATTTTGAGCTATAAAAATTTTATTTAAATGTAGTTGTAAACATTTTGATAAGAATTCAATTTGACTTAGCTTTACTTCCTCTTCAAAGATGTTTAAGTAGGAATCAGGTTCTCATTGAAATTTTGCACATACACATGCACATATATACATTGGTACACACACATTTACATATGTGTATTTATGTGGATATGCACACATGTATATATGTATATGACATTAGTAGTAACAGCCCTGGACAGTAGTGCTATTGCTTAGCAAAGGCTATAATACCAAGCCACACTTCCTTCTGCTATGCTCGGCTTTGTTCTGTTCTGTAACATCCTCAATGCTTTACACTATCTCAGTAGCTATGTGACCTTGCCCTTGACCTTTAAATCATGGCATGCACATAAGTACTACTTAGGATCATTACATACCAGAATTATTTTACACTTTATTTTATATATATATATTAATTTCAAAGAGTAAGGGAGAAGGAGAGAGACAGAAAAACATCAATGATGAGAGAGAATCATTGATTGGCTACTTCCTGCATGACCTCTACTGGGGATCGAGCCAACAACCCTGGCATGTGCCCTGACTGGGAATTGAACCATGAACTCCTGGTTCATAGGTCATGCTCAACCACTGAACCACACTGGCCAGGCGAATTATTTTGCACTTTAAAATCATTTATATTAAATATAAGTAAAGTATAGATATTTGATATTAATGAGTTCACAGAAAACTATGCCAAAAATTATTTTCCAGAAAGAGAAAATATGGAAGAAGATAAATTAAATGTGTGTTGTAATCTCATGCACTCAGGTGTCTTTTCCTGATTTAATAGTAATAAAATCTCTGCCACAAGCCCACAAAATATGTTGATAGATATCTCTTACAATTTACTAAAGTATGTGGTTTAATAATAGTGTCAACAAAGTTTCATTGCTGTATATATTTATTTATGCATTTTATAAGATTAAATATAACATTTATTATAGATACTCAATGATTCCTTTTGAACTAATAAAAATAACATTTCTTTATGCAGTATAACATAGGAATAATTCAACATGAAAAAGTAAATGTAAAATATGTTATTAAGTGAATAGTGGTAGTTCTAAACAATTATGTGTTTTCAAGTTATTTGGTAGAATTACCTCAATAATTGGACAGATGAGAAAAATTAGAGTTCAATGCTCTTCAAAATTACGTTTATATTCTTTGAGAATGGTACATGGTACTTGTTTGCTAGAAAGATGCTAGTTTGGGTTGGGGTGAAAGTAGGAGGAATGTTCATTTATTCGCATGTATTCAGAAAACTGACTGCATGTGTTATATACCATCTCCAATGCATAATGGTCCTAGTAACAGCTACCACTGAATTGTTTTCTACCTGCTGGTCACCATGTGAGTTGCTCATTTGGGATTATTTAAGTTGCATGGCTCCCAATATGAAGTTTTACATGAGAAAACTCTGTTACACATATGAGAAAACTGAGATTCAGAAAGAAAACATGTAGCAAGTTTACATCTTGAGCCACAACAAAGGAATGTGATCACAGGTCTCATAACCCCCCAACAGTAGTGTTTAATAGGAGAAAAATATGGGGGAAGCATTAAAGCCACTATAATATACACTGAATAAAAAATAACACTAAAATATGTGATTGTTTTAGAACATGTGAAGAATAAAATTAACCCAATTAATTAATCCCAGTATTAATGAGGGACAATCCATTAGAAGAGGGATGGTGAATATCCCTTTCCAAAGTGTCCTGGCCAGTTGTCTATTCAGTTCTGCTCTAACAATTTTGATTCCTCACAGTTAAAACTAGCTTATCACATTGTAATTTCCATTCACATAAGTTGTAAATACTAGTTAGATAACTTAAATATTCTAAGGATAAATCCTTCTAATTTAAGGATCTAAAATATCCCATCTATACAAGAACTTTTTGAGCTTACAATAATTAAAACTGTAGTTATGCTTTTGCATAGAAAATGACAAAGAATTTTCAGTCTTATAAAACGCAAGATCATAATTTCTAAAATTATTATTCTTGAAGTCTAAAAATATGATAATCATCTCTTTGTCTAAAACGAATTATGTGATTGATATGATGCAAACATGCCCTTTACTTTACATTCCAATGTGTAGTAATTAACATAGGATTTCTACACTACTCTCAGAGATTCTATATGTGCTTTAGAAAATAGAAATAAGAAACTAAAAAAAATCCATCTTTTCATTTCTTTATTATTAACCTATTTCCCATAGAAAAAATAATGTAAATTCTTTGTATCTAGGGTCTTGTGAAAAGCCAATCACTCTTTTGAGAAGGTAGCATATTATATGTAAAGCGGTGTATTTTTTCACTAATTGTGATGATAGTAATCACTAAACCATTATTCAAACTACATGGAAATGATGAGTACACATATATTCTTACATATATTTATCTATACCCAATTCATATAATCTCATGGATCGCTTCTCAAATTCTCAGACCACCAAAATAATTCCACATATATTTCATTCAGCAATTGTTTTTCAACAATGACTAGCTGGTATGTACTGTGCTTGGGTAAGCATTCCCTTCTGTTTCTGTTCTTCATATTTTGGCAACTAAGCTTTACTAGTTGACATATGGAATTTACAATCAAAACTACCTCAAATGAGCTCTTTCGGTGAACATTAATAAGGAATGATGAAATACAAGAAGAACAAAAACATCTCAGACTAATTTTTTCTTTTTTATAAAACTATCAAAATACCAGCATTTAATGTGATTATAATTCCTCTACTGCCATAATTGAAATTAATTCACAAACAATAACAATTTCCAGACAGACATCAGGGCTGGAGAAATACTAACACTCACATACAATGGCTTCCATACTCAGTGGTAAGGCAGTTAAAACCACTGCTACCACATTAGTGCTTACATTTATATTTTATGCACTGACGAATCTTTTACTTGTTTTGGGATGTTAATTTTGACATGATCTTTTTGTTTCAATGAATATCTACCATAGAAAGGCCAATAAATTGGTTGATTTTTATCAGGCAACTGAACTCATTCATAGTACATGTAAAACACATATATACATACAAACACACAGGTGATTAAAACTATTTGAGAATCAGAGAGAGCAATCAATGTTTCTTAACGATCAACATTTTGAAACACTATACATCAGAATAGAATAAGACTTCAGATCCATACATTTCAAACACATTTACATCATTTGATTTCGAAAAATATGAATATTGATAGAAAATTAATTATTCATAAATGAGATCCACACATAGAGATGAGTAACATGGTATGTTTGTTACAATTACTATTAACTAAACCGCATCTATTTTTGACATTTTTAGGGGTTTTTACCTAATGTCCTTTTTTTGTCCAGAATCCCATCCAGGGCACCACATGATATTTAGTTGATGCCTTAGGTTCTGCTTGGCTGTAATAATCTTTAAGACTTTCCTTGGTTTTGATGACCTTGATAGTTTTCAATAACAATAATCCTAGGTGTGTTGTAGAATTTTCTTTAATTTAAATCTGATGTTTTCCTCGTGTTTAGACTGGGGTTCTGAATTCTTGGAAGGAAGACAACAGAGGTAGAGTGCCATTTTTGTCATTTCATATCATGGGTAGATACTATAAACATGACTTATCACTGGTGATGTTGACCTTGATTGTCTGGGGTAGTGTGCCAGGTTTCTTCACTGTAAAGTTGCCCTTTGTTTTCCTCCTTTCAACATGGTATTTTATGTGCACTACGCACTTAAGGAGTGGGAAGTTATGTCCCATCTCTTTTAGTAAAGAGTATCTACATATATTATTTGGAATTTTTTTGCATAAGAAATTTGCCCCCCCATTTGTTTGTTTATTTATATCAGTATAAACTTATAGATACTTATTTTATATTATAATTCAATACTACTTTAATTTGATAAAATTGTTCCAAGTTTAGTGATTGAGAGATCTTTTAGATTTTCCTTATGTCCTTTTGGCATACTCCCATAATTGTGTGATTTTTTAAATTGTTGTTGTTGCTTTTTTTTTAATATATTTTTATTGATTTTTCACGGAGAGGAAGGGAGAGAGATAGAGAGAGTTAGAAACATCGATGAGAGAGAAACATCCATCAGCTGCCTCTTGCACATCCCCCACCGGGGATGTGCCCGCAACCGAGGTACACGCCCTTGACCGGAATCGAACCCGGGACCTCTCAGTCCGCAGGCTGACGCTCTATCCACTGAGCCAAACCGGTTTCGGCGTTGTTGCTTTTTAAAAAAGCATTTCCTTAATTTCTGAAACCACAAGATGGTTTATCTTGTATATTTACTGTTGTACTCCTAGAATTGACCATTTCCCTAAGGATTCCTTGTTCCTTTTATTGAAGAGTAATATTAGAAGCCAAGATGTGGGTTTTAAGTGTGCTCATTGCTACTGGGGTGATATTATTTCTAAGCTTCCTCAGATGACATAGTAAGAAAATATATGGGTACACATATGCATATCCAGGGTGTCCCAAAAAATAAATACACATATTGAAAGTAGACCTGGCAAGCTGACAGGTTTGGATGAGGGATTTGATATTGAGTATGAGATAATGTTAGGAACACGGATGACTCCAAGTGTTTTGCTATCCCACATAAATCAGATACATAAAAGGCAGCCTCAGCTGAATGCACAGAAAGAAATATGACTTGAAAAGAATTATGTATTTGGTTAATGACACAATGAACTAACTGAAAACAAACCTATTTAAAGGTTAGAGTTGCTATGATCAACACTGAGAGGATTGTGGGGGAAACTAATGGACATGTCAGGTTAGAGATGCCTGTCTGCCATCTAAGAGGAGAAATTAAATAGTTCAACATATGAATATGAAAACAAGGGAATTAGTAGATAGGCATGTTCATTTGGGAAAGACACACACACACACACACACACACACACACACACACACACACCACTTTTGTTTAAAGCAAGAGAATAAAATCACCAAGCCAGGGAATGAAAATTGGAGGGGTTAAGGGTGGGGAGAGACCAAAGACAGTGCCCTCCAATGTTTAGAGGATTGGGGAGAGAAGGAAAACCCAGGTAAGGAGGCTGAGAAGGAGTAGCCAGGGATGTGAGAGGAAAACAAGGAGAAGGTGGTGTCTTCAAAGCTAAGTGAACAAAGTGTTTCAAGAATGAGGGTGTGATCAATATTCTCAAACTTACTTATGTGAAGTTGGAGTTTTAGATGTGAAGAAATGTGGCTAAATAGATGTAAAAGTGCCCAGCAAAAATATTTAAACTTTAGTAGTATACAACTATAGGACTCCAAAGTTAACCAAATTGAATCAAGAATTCAATAAAGCTATAAATTAATGGAAACGAGTATGAATATTTATAATGTTTTTAACTTTTTACTTTAAAATCACTTTAAACTTATAAGAAGTTACAAAAGTAATTTATAAGAACACCATATATCTTTTATTCAGATTTGTCTTTTGTTAACATTTTATCCCATTTTCTTTATGATTGGCTGTGTGTGCAAATTCCAAAGTAAATAAATTTAAATAATCTGAATGGAATATCTATTATTTGATTGAATTAACTTTGAGTAAACATCTCAATTATTCCATTATAAAGTTTTAAAATCTGATTTCTTGTTTTTGACATACTTTTTAGTTCATATGTTCTAAGAATTGGTATACATGAGCATTAAAAGATAATTGCTTTATATAATTTTATTTAAAAACATGTCTATGCCTTGGCTGAGTGACTTGTCCTATGCACCAAAAGGTTGCAGGTTCAATTCCCAGTCAAGACACATACCTAGGTTGCAGTGGGTAAGATGCCAGGGTCAGGGTTCAACCAGTAGGTAGCCAATCAATGTATCTCTCTCTCTCAAAAAAAATCAATAAAAGAATATCCTTGGATGAAGATTTTTAAAAAATTTTAAACTTAAAATTTTTTTAAATGTTATTTTGCACTATGATAAGTAATATAAAAATTTGGGTGACCTGATTTTGCTGGAATAATAAAACCAGAACTTTTTTATCACAGCTTTTTTTAAAAAATGTATTTGTTTTTAGTAATGTGTGAAAAATAAAAATCACTTAGGTGTTATATCACCTAAAAATATGCAATCTTCTCAGTATTCACAGGCCAGTAATCTAAAATTCTATAAAATTTAAAATTTAATATGTCACTAAATAAGTAAAAAATAAAATCATTTCACATTTTTGCATTTTCTTCTCGCACACAACATACTAAAACTAATCCTAGGAAAACCACACTCACTCAGATGTTTTGAGATTTATCCTATCTAATAAAAGAGAAAAATGGTAATTGGCATACGACGATACCCTTTTCATTGGCTAATCAGGGCTATATGCAAATTAACTGCCAACTAAGATTGGCAGTTAACTGCCAACAAGATGGCGGCTAATTTGCATATGTAGGCACAATGCAGGGAGGCGAAAGGGAAAGCAGGAAGAAGCCCCCTGCCACTGACAGTGATCAGAAACCCAGGGGGGAGCTAAGAGCTGGGGGGCAGGGCCAAGGCGGCCCTGGGGCCGCCTTGGCCCTGCCCCCCAGCCATGATCGGAGAATCAGGTGCCTTTTCCGCCCTGGCCAGTGATAGCAGGAAGTAGGGGTGGAGCCAGCGATGGGAGCTGGGCACGGTCGAAGCTGGCAGTCCCGGGAGCTAGGGGTCCCTTGCCTGGGCCTAAAGCGGAGCCCACGATCGCGGGGCTGCTGCAGCTGCGGGTCCCCGCTGCCTGAGCCGACGCCTCAGCCAGAGGCGTTAGGCCCGGGCAGGGGCGGAGCCTGCAACGCGGGGAGCTGGGGGTCCCCTGCCCAGGCCTGACACCTCTGCCGGAGGCCTCAGGCCTGGTCAAGGGGCCGATCCAGTGATTGGTGATCGGAGGGTGATGGGGGTCTATGCCTCTGGCCAAGGCATCAGGCCTGGGCTGGGGGCAGAACCAGTGATGGGGGGAAATGAGGGTCCCATGCCCAGGCCTGACGCCTCTGTCAGAGGCGTCAGGCCTGGGCAAGGGGCCGATCCTGCGATTGGAGGGTGATGGGGGTCAACGCCTGAGGGCTCCCAGTATGTGAGAGGGGGCAGGCTGGGCTGAGGTACACTCCCCTCACACACACACACACACACACACACACACACACACACAGTGCACGAATTTCGTGCACCGGGCCCCTAGTATTTTAATAAAAATGTTGATAATGTAATCTTGTTCTACACTTAAAAACAAGGTTGAATATACCTTATTCATCAGTTTGGAACAAATATTATACAACTACAATTTTGAAACAGAAATGTGGGGTGTGAATCCGAGTTCGTTGTCTCATGAAATCAAAGAATGAAGCCGCGGACAAAAAATGGTCAGCAGAACCAAAGTTTAAGAGCATCCATGTGAATTAAAGCCTATTAGTCCCCGTGTACAGTCCCACATGGCCATAAGCCACACTCCCACCATAGGGTGTGTGCTGGGGAGAAGGGGGAGGGCGGGAGGAAGCACGCACCTTTTAATTTAGGGGGTGGATACAGACTTGCTAGTTTCTAATTGTTTTTTTTTTCCAAAGAATTCTGCCATAATAACATTCTTGGGATTGGTTATATGGCTCATTGTCTTGTGATTGGTTATCTGCAAGCTGCCTGTCTTAGCGACATTCACACATTTTAACGCTCATGTCTCTTTCACTCCCCCTCTTCCTTCCCCACCCGGTTGGGGTGCCTTAGTAACTCCACCTACTTGGGTTCCATGATTTTGTTCCCTGCTCCCATGGTCCCAGTCCCTGTCTATCTTGCTCCATTTTCACACTGAAATTTATTTTAAAATTGTAAATAATTAATTATTTGATTTTGACATGCATGGACATATACACATATGTCCATGCATGATACACAAAATAAAAGGAAGAACTTATTCAAATATAAGACCTTATATAAAAATTTTAATTTCCTGAGAAACTGTTTCAAATCTATATTCCCCTTTGAATGTAGTCCAAACCTCAGTATTTTCATTTAAGAAGAAAGAATTATGTCAGATTGAGTTACAAAATAAAATTTTATAAGGAAGTCCTATAAATAATTCCAAGATTTCCCCAACTTCTATTCCCCACAGTCCCCCGTCCCATGTGGAATTCATCGAGTTATTTAAAACAAATTGTCATTCAAGAGAAATCAATTTTCCAAAAGAATACATTGAAAACAATCTTTTAGAGTTTTGTAGAAGAAGGTTAGCTAAAGTGTATATTTGTATTTAGCTTAGTTTAAATGGTAAACAATTTTTTCTAACAAAACCTGTTACAGAATTTAGAAAAGAAGTACCTCTCAGCAGTGGATGCAAAAAGGTATAGAAGTTGTTCTGTCTGCAATGTACTTTGGGGGCCCTACTTAACTTTTCATATAATTGAGATTTACCATCCCTGGTTTAACTCTTATTCTCAGTAGGAATCCCTCCAGCTATCTAGGCATTTCTAAGTGGTTTCAATTTGCATGTAACCATGTTCCCATTTGGAAACAGAAGAGAGCTATTTTCTTCACAACATAAAGTCTAATTATATGATTAAATGATTATACCCTATAAAAAATTAAAGCCCTAAATATGAACAACTTGTATGCCTGCCATTTCAATTTCAGTAAGCACATTTCTGTTGCATTTATAAAATGCTCTTCTAAGAATCACAATAGCATAACTCTGGATGCTACTAGAATTTTATTGTCATCTGTAAGATAAAATAGTGACTTAAAAGTCAGATCAGATTACTTTAATATCTAATTCAACCAAAAATACTGGTCTGGAAGAATAGGCTTTATTCTTCAATTCATGTATTAGATCATGTTTCTTCAAGGACAATATGCCATATTGCTATAAGCCTACAAACTTTTGAATTATTGAAATATATTCTTGAAAACTATGGAAGGGCAAAAGGAGGTTTTCTGGTTTTACTACAAACATGGAGGAGGGATCACTGCTTTTCCAATTAAACTAAATGGCGCAGCAGGGAAAATATTTCAGGC